>NW_027102405.1:0-235223 GCF_035609145.1 Eleutherodactylus coqui
TAACTCAAGAGCACGATCACGTTGTGCCTGACCAATGTTTCCATCTTGGGTAGTAGCACAGTCCTAAGCGATATGGAGTGGAGTTGGCATATGAGCTGGTCTGTGGTTTTGCTTCCAACAGTTTCTACCGCACGCAGATGCTCAGTGGATACAATGTTGCGCGCTGGGGAAAACCCCAGGAATAATCCACAGCAGGCAGGCAAGCAAAGTATAAATAAGGGGGGGGATTGGTTAGCTGCCTGCAACTCTTGCTTGTACCCGAATAAGGTTTTGCCTGCAACGCGGCCTTGTACTGCTTGAGGCGACGTGACATTCATGCACAAGGCACAGGTGCTGACAGGTTTCTGCGGGCACCCACAGTGCAGCGTTGCATTCTTGAAACCGTTGCTTGACCCTTTCCCTAAAATCAGGAAGATTCGCTTACACCTCTTATGGCTTATAATAGCCGTCTCCTGGGATAACAATAGCAATACTGAGAAGAATGAAAATAAAACGCATCATAGGCTGAAGAAATTAAACGCTCGGCACGTCTTTTCTTCAGCCTTACATGACTATATATCTATATATGTATACATCCATATATTTGGGTAGAAATCCATAAAAATATATATCGATATAATATGTATTTCTATATATTTATATAGATATTTATCTATACACAGAAACAGATAGATAGATAGATAGATTGATAGAAAGACTGTATGCAATAACCCTGGGATGTCTGACAGTTGAAGCTGACTGGTGATGTCATTAAGACTCTATTATGACACGTACAGCTTGGAAGCATAAATACTACAGCACGGCAGCCATTTATAGCCAGTCTCCATTGGAGATGGAAGTGGGCAGGAATGTACTGGCCTATCTTCCCAAGACGCCACAGCAGCCGGGACAAATTGTATGTTCGACAGAATGGCTGTTTTATTCAGCCCATAAGGGTGACTACCCACTACAGGTTTTTTTTTTTTCACTGCGAAATTCGTAGCAGTTTTTTTTCTGCAGGGGTCTATGGGACTTGTAATGTTAAAATCGAAATCACGCAAAATCGCAATTTACCGCAAAATCGCGATTTTTAACATTACAAGTCCCATAGACCCCTGCAGAAAAAAAAAAAAAGCTGCGAATTTCGCAGTGAAAAAAAACTGTAGTGAGTAGTCACCCTAAGGGGGAAACGGCGGCCTACAAAATCTGATTGGTCGCTGCTGCCACCATTTATGAAAAGGTCGGCTCAGTTCTTCCATGGATAAGAATAAGGTAGGTACATAGGCAGGCAGGTAGGTTCAGTTTTTGTAGGTTGAGGAATGCTTATGGGCAAGGCCTTATGTCTGAACGCTGGCGCATGAAATGGCACAGAGGCCCGGCCCTGTGCATTCACTGATTATTGCCGTCAGCTGCTGTCTGCTTTCAAGCATGAATCAGGGGCTTGACACTTATCAACTGGCTTTGATTGTGGGTCACGCAGGTTGGTTGCAATGCCCTAGTATAAACGATACCTGGAACACAAGCCAGTCCTCAGGATGCATTCTAACTCAAGAGCAACGATCACGTTGTGCCTGACCAATGTTTCCATCTTGGGTAGTAGCACAGTCCTAAGCGATATGGAGTGAGAGTTGGCATATGAGCTGGTCTGTGGTTTTGCTTCCAACAGTTTCTACCGCACGCAGATGCTCAGTGGATACAATGTTGCGCGCTGGGGAAAACCCCAGGAATAATCCACAGCAGGCAGGCAAGCAAAGTATAAATAAGGGGGGGATTGGTTAGCTGCCTGCAACTCTTGCTTGTACCCGAATAAGGTTTTTGCCTGCAACGCGGCCTTGTACTGCTTGAGGCGACGTGACATTCATGCACAAGGCACAGGTGCTGGCAGGTTTCTGCGGGCACCCACAGTGCAGCGTTGCATTCTTGAAACCGTTGCTTGACCCTTTCCCTAAAATCAGGAAGATTCGCTTACACCTCTTATGGCTTATAATAGCCGTCTCCTGGGATAACAATAGCAATACTGAGAAGAATGAAAATAAAACGCATCATAGGCTGAAGAAATTAAACGCTCGGCACGTCTTTTCTTCAGCCTTACATGACTATATATCTATATATGTATACATCCATATATTTGGGTAGAAATCCATAAAAATATATATCGATATATATTTATATAGATATTTATCTATACACAGAAACAGACAGATAGATAGATAGATAGATAGATAGATAGATAGATAGATAGATAGATAGATAGATAGATAGATTGATAGAAAGACTGTATGCAATAACCCTGGATGTCTGACAGTTGAAGCAGACTGGTGATGTCATTAAGGCTCTATTATGACACGTACAGCTTGGAACCATAACTACTACAGCCCGGCAGCCATTTATAGCCAGTCTCCATTGGAGATGGAAGTGGGCAGAAATGTACTGGCCTATCTTCCCAAGACGCCACAGCAGCCGGACAAATTGTATGTTCGACAGAATGGCTGTTTTATTCAGCCCATAAGGGTGACTACCCACTACAGGTTTTTTTTTTTCACTGCGAAATTCGTAGCAGTTTTTTTTCTGCAGGGGTCTATGGGAATTGTAATGTTAAAATCGAAATCACGCAAATTCGCAATTTACCGCGAAATCGCGATTTTAACATTACAAGTCCCATAGACTCCTGCAGAAAAAAAACCGCTGCGAATTTCGCAGTGAAAAAAAACTGTAGTGGGTAGTCATCCTAAGGGGGAAACGGCGGCCTACAAAATCTGATTGGTCGCTGCTGCCACCATTTATGAAAAGGTCGGCTCAGTTCTTCCATGGATAAGAATAAGGTCGGTACATAGGCAGGCAGGTAGGTTCAGTTTTTGTAGGTTGAGGAATGCTTATGGGCAAGGCCTTATGTCTGAACGCTGGCGCATGAAATGGCAGAGAGGCCCGGCCCTGTGCATTCACTGATTATTGCCGTCAGCTGCTGTCTGCTTTCAAGCATGAATCAGGGGCTTCACACTTATCAACTGGCTTTGATTGTGGGTCACGCAGGTTGGTTGCAATGCCCTAGTATAAACGATACCTGGAACACAAGCCAGTCCTCAGGATGCATTCTAACTCAAGAGTA
Source organism: Eleutherodactylus coqui (assembly GCF_035609145.1). NCBI lineage: Eukaryota > Metazoa > Chordata > Amphibia > Anura > Eleutherodactylidae > Eleutherodactylus > Eleutherodactylus coqui. The sequence continues at coordinate 3,086 of NW_027102405.1, forward strand.
CGATCACGTTGTGCCTGACCAATGTTTCCATCTTGGGTAATAGCACAGTCCTAAGCGATATGGAGTGGAGTTGGCATATGAGCTGGTCTGTGGTTTTGCTTCCAACAGTTTCTACCGCACGCAGATGCTCGGTGGATACAATGTTGCGCGCTGGGGAAAACCCCAGGAATAATCCACAGCAGGCAGGCAAGCAAAGTATAAATAAGGGGGGGATTGGTTAGCTGCCTGCAACTCTTGCTTGTACCCGAATAAGGTTTTGCCTGCAACGCGGCCTTGTACTGCTTGAGGCGACGTGACATTCATGCACAAGGCACAGGTGCTGGCAGGTTTCTGCGGGCACCCACAGTGCAGCGTTGCATTCTTGAAACCGTTGCTTGACCCTTTCCCTAAAATCAGGAAGATTCGCTTACACCTCTTATGGCTTATAATAGCCGTCTCCTGGGATAACAATAGCAATACTGAGAAGAATGAAAATAAAACGCATCATAGGCTGAAGAAATTAAACGCTCGGCACGTCTTTTCTTCAGCCTTACATGACTATATATCTATATATGTATACATCCATATATTTGGGTAGAAATCCATAAAAATATATATCGATATATATTTATATAGATATTTATCTATACACAGAAACAGACAGATAGATAGATAGATAGATAGATAGATAGATAGATAGATAGATAGATAGATAGATAGATTGATAGAAAGACTGTATGCAATAACCCTGGATGTCTGACAGTTGAAGCAGACTGGTGATGTCATTAAGGCTCTATTATGACACGTACAGCTTGGAACCATAACTACTACAGCCCGGCAGCCATTTATAGCCAGTCTCCATTGGAGATGGAAGTGGGCAGAAATGTACTGGCCTATCTTCCCAAGACGCCACAGCAGCCGGACAAATTGTATGTTCCACAGAATGGCTGTTTTATTCAGCCCATAAGGGTGACTACCCACTACAGGTTTTTTTTTCACTGCGAAATTCGTAGCAGTTTTTTTTCTGCAGGGGTCTATGGGACTTGTAATGTTAAAATCGAAATCACGCAAAATCGCAATTTACCGCAAAATCGCGATTTTAACATTACAAGTCCCATAGACCCCTGCAGAAAAAAAAAAAAGCTGCGAATTTCGCAGTGAAAAAAAACTGTAGTGAGTAGTCACCCTAAGGGGGAAACGGCGGCCTACAAAATCTGATTGGTCGCTGCTGCCACCATTTATGAAAAGGTCGGCTCAGTTCTTCCATGGATAAGAATAAGGTAGGTACATAGGCAGGCAGGTAGGTTCAGTTTTTGTAGGTTGAGGAATGCTTATGGGCAAGGCCTTATGTCTGAACGCTGGCGCATGAAATGGCACAGAGGCCCGGCCCTGTGCATTCACTGATTATTGCCGTCAGCTGCTGTCTGCTTTCAAGCATGAATCAGGGGCTTGACACTTATCAACTGGCTTTGATTGTGGGTCACGCAGGTTGGTTGCAATGCCCTAGTATAAACGATACCTGGAACACAAGCCAGTCCTCAGGATGCATTCTAACTCAAGAGCACGATCACGTTGTGCCTGACCAATGTTTCCATCTTGGGTAGTAGCACAGTCCTAAGCGATATGGAGTGGAGTTGGCATATGAGCTGGTCTGTGGTTTTGCTTCCAACAGTTTCTACCGCACGCAGATGCTCAGTGGATACAATGTTGCGCGCTGGGGAAAACCCCAGGAATAATCCACAGCAGGCAGGCAAGCAAAGTATAAATAAGGGGGGGATTGGTTAGCTGCCTGCAACTCTTGCTTGTACCCGAATAAGGTTTTGCCTGCAACGCGGCCTTGTACTGCTTGAGGCGACGTGACATTCATGCACAAGGCACAGGTGCTGGCAGGTTTCTGCGGGCACCCACAGTGCAGCGTTGCATTCTTGAAACCGTTGCTTGACCCTTTCCCTAAAATCAGGAAGATTCGCTTACACCTCTTATGGCTTATAATAGCCGTCTCCTGGGATAACAATAGCAATACTGAGAAGAATGAAAATAAAACGCATCATAGGCTGAAGAAATTAAACGCTCGGCACGTCTTTTCTTCAGCCTTACATGACTATATATCTATATATGTATACATCCATATATTTGGGAAGAAATCCATTAAAATATATATCGATATATATGTATTTCTATATATTTATATAGATATTTATCTATACACAGAAACAGATAGATAGATAGATAGATTGATAGAAAGACTGTATGCAATAACCCTGGATGTCTGACAGTTGAAGCTGACTGGTGATGTCATTAAGACTCTATTATGACACGTACAGCTTGGAAGCATAAATACTACAGCACGGCAGCCATTTATAGCCAGTCTCCATTGGAGATGGAAGTGGGCAGGAATGTACTGGCCTATCTTCCCAAGACGCCACAGCAGCCGGACAAATTGTATGTTCGACAGAATGGCTGTTTTATTCAGCCCATAAGGGTGACTACCCACTACAGGTTTTTTTTTTTTCACTGCGAAATTCGTAGCAGTTTTTTTTCTGCAGGGGTCTATGGGAATTGTAATGTTAAAATCGAAATCACGCAAATTCGCAATTTACCGCGAAATCGCGATTTTAACATTACAAGTCCCATAGACTCCTGCAGAAAAAAAACCGCTGCGAATTTCGCAGTGAAAAAAAACTGTAGTGGGTAGTCATCCTAAGGGGGAAACGGCGGCCTACAAAATCTGATTGGTCGCTGCTGCCACCATTTATGAAAAGGTCGGCTCAGTTCTTCCATGGATAAGAATAAGGTCGGTACATAGGCAGGCAGGTAGGTTCAGTTTTTGTAGGTTGAGGAATGCTTATGGGCAAGGCCTTATGTCTGAACGCTGGCGCATGAAATGGCAGAGAGGCCCGGCCCTGTGCATTCACTGATTATTGCCGTCAGCTGCTGTCTGCTTTCAAGCATGAATCAGGGGCTTCACACTTATCAACTGGCTTTGATTGTGGGTCACGCAGGTTGGTTGCAATGCCCTAGTATAAACGATACCTGGAACACAAGCCAGTCCTCAGGATGCATTCTAACTCAAGAGCACGATCACGTTGTGCCTGACCAATGTTTCCATCTTGGGTAGTAGCACAGTCCTAAGCGATATGGAGTGGAGTTGGCATATGAGCTGGTCTGTGGTTTTGCTTCCAACAGTTTCTACCGCACGCAGATGCTCAGTGGATACAATGTTGCGCGCTGGGGAAAACCCCAGGAATAATCCACAGCAGGCAGGCAAGCAAAGTATAAATAAGGGGGGGATTGGTTAGCTGCCTGCAACTCTTGCTTGTACCCGAATAAGGTTTTGCCTGCAACGCGGCCTTGTACTGCTTGAGGCGACGTGACATTCATGCACAAGGCACAGGTGCTGACAGGTTTCTGCGGGCACCCACAGTGCAGCGTTGCATTCTTGAAACCGTTGCTTGACCCTTTCCCTAAAATCAGGAAGATTCGCTTACACCTCTTATGGCTTATAATAGCCGTCTCCTGGGATAACAATAGCAATACTGAGAAGAATGAAAATAAAACGCATCATAGGCTGAAGAAATTAAACGCTCGGCACGTCTTTTCTTCAGCCTTACATGACTATATATCTATATATGTATACATCCATATATTTGGGTAGAAATCCATAAAAATATATATCGATATATATTTATATAGATATTTATCTATACACAGAAACAGACAGATAGATAGATAGATAGATAGATAGATAGATAGATAGATAGATAGATTGATAGAAAGACTGTATGCAATAACCCTGGATGTCTGACAGTTGAAGCAGACTGGTGATGTCATTAAGGCTCTATTATGACACGTACAGCTTGGAACCATAACTACTACAGCCCGGCAGCCATTTATAGCCAGTCTCCATTGGAGATGGAAGTGGGCAGAAATGTACTGGCCTATCTTCCCAAGACGCCACAGCAGCCGGACAAATTGTATGTTCGACAGAATGGCTGTTTTATTCAGCCCATAAGGGTGACTACCCACTACAGGTTTTTTTTTTTCACTGCGAAATTCGTAGCAGTTTTTTTTCTGCAGGGGTCTATGGGAATTGTAATGTTAAAATCGAAATCACGCAAATTCGCAATTTACCGCGAAATCGCGATTTTAACATTACAAGTCCCATAGACTCCTGCAGAAAAAAAACCGCTGCGAATTTCGCAGTGAAAAAAAACTGTAGTGGGTAGTCATCCTAAGGGGGAAACGGCGGCCTACAAAATCTGATTGGTCGCTGCTGCCACCATTTATGAAAAGGTCGGCTCAGTTCTTCCATGGATAAGAATAAGGTCGGTACATAGGCAGGCAGGTAGGTTCAGTTTTTGTAGGTTGAGGAATGCTTATGGGCAAGGCCTTATGTCTGAACGCTGGCGCATGAAATGGCAGAGAGGCCCGGCCCTGTGCATTCACTGATTATTGCCGTCAGCTGCTGTCTGCTTTCAAGCATGAATCAGGGGCTTCACACTTATCAACTGGCTTTGATTGTGGGTCACGCAGGTTGGTTGCAATGCCCTAGTATAAACGATACCTGGAACACAAGCCAGTCCTCAGGATGCATTCTAACTCAAGAGTACGATCACGTTGTGCCTGACCAATGTTTCCATCTTGGGTAATAGCACAGTCCTAAGCGATATGGAGTGGAGTTGGCATATGAGCTGGTCTGTGGTTTTGCTTCCAACAGTTTCTACCGCACGCAGATGCTCGGTGGATACAATGTTGCGCGCTGGGGAAAACCCCAGGAATAATCCACAGCAGGCAGGCAAGCAAAGTATAAATAAGGGGGGGATTGGTTAGCTGCCTGCAACTCTTGCTTGTACCCGAATAAGGTTTTGCCTGCAACGCGGCCTTGTACTGCTTGAGGCGACGTGACATTCATGCACAAGGCACAGGTGCTGGCAGGTTTCTGCGGGCACCCACAGTGCAGCGTTGCATTCTTGAAACCGTTGCTTGACCCTTTCCCTAAAATCAGGAAGATTCGCTTACACCTCTTATGGCTTATAATAGCCGTCTCCTGGGATAACAATAGCAATACTGAGAAGAATGAAAATAAAACGCATCATAGGCTGAAGAAATTAAACGCTCGGCACGTCTTTTCTTCAGCCTTACATGACTATATATCTATATATGTATACATCCATATATTTGGGTAGAAATCCATAAAAATATATATCGATATATATTTATATAGATATTTATCTATACACAGAAACAGACAGATAGATAGATAGATAGATAGATAGATAGATAGATAGATTGATAGAAAGACTGTATGCAATAACCCTGGATGTCTGACAGTTGAAGCAGACTGGTGATGTCATTAAGGCTCTATTATGACACGTACAGCTTGGAACCATAACTACTACAGCCCGGCAGCCATTTATAGCCAGTCTCCATTGGAGATGGAAGTGGGCAGAAATGTACTGGCCTATCTTCCCAAGACGCCACAGCAGCCGGACAAATTGTATGTTCGACAGAATGGCTGTTTTATTCAGCCCATAAGGGTGACTACCCACTACAGGTTTTTTTTTCACTGCGAAATTCGTAGCAGTTTTTTTTCTGCAGGGGTCTATGGGACTTGTAATGTTAAAATCGAAATCACGCAAAATCGCAATTTACCGCAAAATCGCGATTTTAACATTACAAGTCCCATAGACCCCTGCAGAAAAAAAAAAAAGCTGCGAATTTCGCAGTGAAAAAAAACTGTAGTGAGTAGTCACCCTAAGGGGGAAACGGCGGCCTACAAAATCTGATTGGTCGCTGCTGCCACCATTTATGAAAAGGTCGGCTCAGTTCTTCCATGGATAAGAATAAGGTAGGTACATAGGCAGGCAGGTAGGTTCAGTTTTTGTAGGTTGAGGAAGGCTTATGGGCAAGGCCTTATGTCTGAACGCTGGCGCACGAAATGGCAGAGAGGCCCGGCACTGTGCATTCACTGATCATTGCCGTCAGCTGCTGTCTGCTTTCAAGCATGAATCAGGGGCTTGACACTTATCAACTGGCTTTGATTGTGGGTCACGCAGGTTGGTTGCAATGCCCTAGTATAAACGATACCTGGAACACAAGCCAGTCCTCAGGATGCATTCTAACTCAAGAGCACGATCACGTTGTGCCTGACCAATGTTTCCATCTTGGGTAGTAGCACAGTCCTAAGCGATATGGAGTGGAGTTGGCATATGAGCTGGTCTGTGGTTTTGCTTCCAACAGTTTCTACCGCACGCAGATGCTCAGTGGATACAATGTTGCGCGCTGGGGAAAACCCCAGGAATAATCCACAGCAGGCAGGCAAGCAAAGTGTAAATAAGGGGGGGATTGGTTAGCTGCCTGCAACTCTTGCTTGTACCCGAATAAGGTTTTGCCTGCAACGCGGCCTTGTACTGCTTGAGGCGACGTGACATTCATGCACAAGGCACAGGTGCTGGCAGGTTTCTGCGGGCACCCACAGTGCAGTGTTGCATTCTTGAAACCGTTGCTTGACCCTTTCCCTAAAATCAGGAAGATTCGCTTACACCTCTTATGGCTTATAATAGCCGTCTCCTGGGATAACAATAGCAATACTGAGAAGAATGAAAATAAAACGCATCATAGGCTGAAGAAATTAAACGCTCGGCACGTCTTTTCTTCAGCCTTACATGACTATATATCTATATATGTATACATCCATATATTTGGGAAGAAATCCATAAAAATATATATCGATATATATGTATTTCTATATATTTATATAGATATTTATCTATACACAGAAACAGATAGATAGATAGATAGATTGATAGAAAGACTGTATGCAATAACCCTGGATGTCTGACAGTTGAAGCAGACTGGTGATGTCATTAAGGCTCTATTATGACACGTACAGCTTGGAACCATAACTACTACAGCCCGGCAGCCATTTATAGCCAGTCTCCATTGGAGATGGAAGTGGGCAGAAATGTACTGGCCTATCTTCCCAAGACGCCACAGCAGCCGGACAAATTGTATGTTCGACAGAATGGCTGTTTTATTCAGCCCATAAGGGTGACTACCCACTACAGGTTTTTTTTTCACTGCGAAATTCGTAGCAGTTTTTTTTCTGCAGGGGTCTATGGGACTTGTAATGTTAAAATCGAAATCACGCAAAATCGCAATTTACCGCAAAATCGCGATTTTAACATTACAAGTCCCATAGACCCCTGCAGAAAAAAAAAAAAGCTGCGAATTTCGCAGTGAAAAAAAACTGTAGTGAGTAGTCACCCTAAGGGGGAAACGGCGGCCTACAAAATCTGATTGGTCGCTGCTGCCACCATTTATGAAAAGGTCGGCTCAGTTCTTCCATGGATAAGAATAAGGTAGGTACATAGGCAGGCAGGTAGGTTCAGTTTTTGTAGGTTGAGGAATGCTTATGGGCAAGGCCTTATGTCTGAACGCTGGCGCATGAAATGGCACAGAGGCCCGGCCCTGTGCATTCACTGATTATTGCCGTCAGCTGCTGTCTGCTTTCAAGCATGAATCAGGGGCTTGACACTTATCAACTGGCTTTGATTGTGGGTCACGCAGGTTGGTTGCAATGCCCTAGTATAAACGATACCTGGAACACAAGCCAGTCCTCAGGATGCATTCTAACTCAAGAGCACGATCACGTTGTGCCTGACCAATGTTTCCATCTTGGGTAGTAGCACAGTCCTAAGCGATATGGAGTGGAGTTGGCATATGAGCTGGTCTGTGGTTTTGCTTCCAACAGTTTCTACCGCACGCAGATGCTCAGTGGATACAATGTTGCGCGCTGGGGAAAACCCCAGGAATAATCCACAGCAGGCAGGCAAGCAAAGTATAAATAAGGGGGGGATTGGTTAGCTGCCTGCAACTCTTGCTTGTACCCGAATAAGGTTTTGCCTGCAACGCGGCCTTGTACTGCTTGAGGCGACGTGACATTCATGCACAAGGCACAGGTGCTGGCAGGTTTCTGCGGGCACCCACAGTGCAGCGTTGCATTCTTGAAACCGTTGCTTGACCCTTTCCCTAAAATCAGGAAGATTCGCTTACACCTCTTATGGCTTATAATAGCCGTCTCCTGGGATAACAATAGCAATACTGAGAAGAATGAAAATAAAACGCATCATAGGCTGAAGAAATTAAACGCTCGGCACGTCTTTTCTTCAGCCTTACATGACTATATATCTATATATGTATACATCCATATATTTGGGAAGAAATCCATTAAAATATATATCGATATATATGTATTTCTATATATTTATATAGATATTTATCTATACACAGAAACAGATAGATAGATAGATAGATTGATAGAAAGACTGTATGCAATAACCCTGGATGTCTGACAGTTGAAGCTGACTGGTGATGTCATTAAGACTCTATTATGACACGTACAGCTTGGAAGCATAAATACTACAGCACGGCAGCCATTTATAGCCAGTCTCCATTGGAGATGGAAGTGGGCAGGAATGTACTGGCCTATCTTCCCAAGACGCCACAGCAGCCGGACAAATTGTATGTTCGACAGAATGGCTGTTTTATTCAGCCCATAAGGGTGACTACCCACTACAGGTTTTTTTTTTTTCACTGCGAAATTCGTAGCAGTTTTTTTTCTGCAGGGGTCTATGGGAATTGTAATGTTAAAATCGAAATCACGCAAATTCGCAATTTACCGCGAAATCGCGATTTTAACATTACAAGTCCCATAGACTCCTGCAGAAAAAAAACCGCTGCGAATTTCGCAGTGAAAAAAAACTGTAGTGGGTAGTCATCCTAAGGGGGAAACGGCGGCCTACAAAATCTGATTGGTCGCTGCTGCCACCATTTATGAAAAGGTCGGCTCAGTTCTTCCATGGATAAGAATAAGGTCGGTACATAGGCAGGCAGGTAGGTTCAGTTTTTGTAGGTTGAGGAATGCTTATGGGCAAGGCCTTATGTCTGAACGCTGGCGCATGAAATGGCAGAGAGGCCCGGCCCTGTGCATTCACTGATTATTGCCGTCAGCTGCTGTCTGCTTTCAAGCATGAATCAGGGGCTTCACACTTATCAACTGGCTTTGATTGTGGGTCACGCAGGTTGGTTGCAATGCCCTAGTATAAACGATACCTGGAACACAAGCCAGTCCTCAGGATGCATTCTAACTCAAGAGCACGATCACGTTGTGCCTGACCAATGTTTCCATCTTGGGTAGTAGCACAGTCCTAAGCGATATGGAGTGGAGTTGGCATATGAGCTGGTCTGTGGTTTTGCTTCCAACAGTTTCTACCGCACGCAGATGCTCAGTGGATACAATGTTGCGCGCTGGGGAAAACCCCAGGAATAATCCACAGCAGGCAGGCAAGCAAAGTATAAATAAGGGGGGGATTGGTTAGCTGCCTGCAACTCTTGCTTGTACCCGAATAAGGTTTTGCCTGCAACGCGGCCTTGTACTGCTTGAGGCGACGTGACATTCATGCACAAGGCACAGGTGCTGACAGGTTTCTGCGGGCACCCACAGTGCAGCGTTGCATTCTTGAAACCGTTGCTTGACCCTTTCCCTAAAATCAGGAAGATTCGCTTACACCTCTTATGGCTTATAATAGCCGTCTCCTGGGATAACAATAGCAATACTGAGAAGAATGAAAATAAAACGCATCATAGGCTGAAGAAATTAAACGCTCGGCACGTCTTTTCTTCAGCCTTACATGACTATATATCTATATATGTATACATCCATATATTTGGGTAGAAATCCATAAAAATATATATCGATATATATTTATATAGATATTTATCTATACACAGAAACAGACAGATAGATAGATAGATAGATAGATAGATAGATAGATAGATAGATAGATAGATAGATAGATAGATAGATTGATAGAAAGACTGTATGCAATAACCCTGGATGTCTGACAGTTGAAGCAGACTGGTGATGTCATTAAGGCTCTATTATGACACGTACAGCTTGGAACCATAACTACTACAGCCCGGCAGCCATTTATAGCCAGTCTCCATTGGAGATGGAAGTGGGCAGAAATGTACTGGCCTATCTTCCCAAGACGCCACAGCAGCCGGACAAATTGTATGTTCGACAGAATGGCTGTTTTATTCAGCCCATAAGGGTGACTACCCACTACAGGTTTTTTTTTTTCACTGCGAAATTCGTAGCAGTTTTTTTTCTGCAGGGGTCTATGGGAATTGTAATGTTAAAATCGAAATCACGCAAATTCGCAATTTACCGCGAAATCGCGATTTTAACATTACAAGTCCCATAGACTCCTGCAGAAAAAAAACCGCTGCGAATTTCGCAGTGAAAAAAAACTGTAGTGGGTAGTCATCCTAAGGGGGAAACGGCGGCCTACAAAATCTGATTGGTCGCTGCTGCCACCATTTATGAAAAGGTCGGCTCAGTTCTTCCATGGATAAGAATAAGGTCGGTACATAGGCAGGCAGGTAGGTTCAGTTTTTGTAGGTTGAGGAATGCTTATGGGCAAGGCCTTATGTCTGAACGCTGGCGCATGAAATGGCAGAGAGGCCCGGCCCTGTGCATTCACTGATTATTGCCGTCAGCTGCTGTCTGCTTTCAAGCATGAATCAGGGGCTTCACACTTATCAACTGGCTTTGATTGTGGGTCACGCAGGTTGGTTGCAATGCCCTAGTATAAACGATACCTGGAACACAAGCCAGTCCTCAGGATGCATTCTAACTCAAGAGTACGATCACGTTGTGCCTGACCAATGTTTCCATCTTGGGTAATAGCACAGTCCTAAGCGATATGGAGTGGAGTTGGCATATGAGCTGGTCTGTGGTTTTGCTTCCAACAGTTTCTACCGCACGCAGATGCTCGGTGGATACAATGTTGCGCGCTGGGGAAAACCCCAGGAATAATCCACAGCAGGCAGGCAAGCAAAGTATAAATAAGGGGGGGATTGGTTAGCTGCCTGCAACTCTTGCTTGTACCCGAATAAGGTTTTGCCTGCAACGCGGCCTTGTACTGCTTGAGGCGACGTGACATTCATGCACAAGGCACAGGTGCTGGCAGGTTTCTGCGGGCACCCACAGTGCAGCGTTGCATTCTTGAAACCGTTGCTTGACCCTTTCCCTAAAATCAGGAAGATTCGCTTACACCTCTTATGGCTTATAATAGCCGTCTCCTGGGATAACAATAGCAATACTGAGAAGAATGAAAATAAAACGCATCATAGGCTGAAGAAATTAAACGCTCGGCACGTCTTTTCTTCAGCCTTACATGACTATATATCTATATATGTATACATCCATATATTTGGGTAGAAATCCATAAAAATATATATCGATATATATTTATATAGATATTTATCTATACACAGAAACAGACAGATAGATAGATAGATAGATAGATAGATAGATAGATAGATAGATAGATAGATAGATTGATAGAAAGACTGTATGCAATAACCCTGGATGTCTGACAGTTGAAGCAGACTGGTGATGTCATTAAGGCTCTATTATGACACGTACAGCTTGGAACCATAACTACTACAGCCCGGCAGCCATTTATAGCCAGTCTCCATTGGAGATGGAAGTGGGCAGAAATGTACTGGCCTATCTTCCCAAGACGCCACAGCAGCCGGACAAATTGTATGTTCGACAGAATGGCTGTTTTATTCAGCCCATAAGGGTGACTACCCACTACAGGTTTTTTTTTCACTGCGAAATTCGTAGCAGTTTTTTTTCTGCAGGGGTCTATGGGACTTGTAATGTTAAAATCGAAATCACGCAAAATCGCAATTTACCGCAAAATCGCGATTTTAACATTACAAGTCCCATAGACCCCTGCAGAAAAAAAAAAAAGCTGCGAATTTCGCAGTGAAAAAAAACTGTAGTGAGTAGTCACCCTAAGGGGGAAACGGCGGCCTACAAAATCTGATTGGTCGCTGCTGCCACCATTTATGAAAAGGTCGGCTCAGTTCTTCCATGGATAAGAATAAGGTAGGTACATAGGCAGGCAGGTAGGTTCAGTTTTTGTAGGTTGAGGAATGCTTATGGGCAAGGCCTTATGTCTGAACGCTGGCGCATGAAATGGCACAGAGGCCCGGCCCTGTGCATTCACTGATTATTGCCGTCAGCTGCTGTCTGCTTTCAAGCATGAATCAGGGGCTTGACACTTATCAACTGGCTTTGATTGTGGGTCACGCAGGTTGGTTGCAATGCCCTAGTATAAACGATACCTGGAACACAAGCCAGTCCTCAGGATGCATTCTAACTCAAGAGCACGATCACGTTGTGCCTGACCAATGTTTCCATCTTGGGTAGTAGCACAGTCCTAAGCGATATGGAGTGGAGTTGGCATATGAGCTGGTCTGTGGTTTTGCTTCCAACAGTTTCTACCGCACGCAGATGCTCAGTGGATACAATGTTGCGCGCTGGGGAAAACCCCAGGAATAATCCACAGCAGGCAGGCAAGCAAAGTATAAATAAGGGGGGGATTGGTTAGCTGCCTGCAACTCTTGCTTGTACCCGAATAAGGTTTTGCCTGCAACGCGGCCTTGTACTGCTTGAGGCGACGTGACATTCATGCACAAGGCACAGGTGCTGACAGGTTTCTGCGGGCACCCACAGTGCAGCGTTGCATTCTTGAAACCGTTGCTTGACCCTTTCCCTAAAATCAGGAAGATTCGCTTACACCTCTTATGGCTTATAATAGCCGTCTCCTGGGATAACAATAGCAATACTGAGAAGAATGAAAATAAAACGCATCATAGGCTGAAGAAATTAAACGCTCGGCACGTCTTTTCTTCAGCCTTACATGACTATATATCTATATATGTATACATCCATATATTTGGGAAGAAATCCATTAAAATATATATCGATATATATGTATTTCTATATATTTATATAGATATTTATCTATACACAGAAACAGATAGATAGATAGATAGATTGATAGAAAGACTGTATGCAATAACCCTGGATGTCTGACAGTTGAAGCTGACTGGTGATGTCATTAAGACTCTATTATGACACGTACAGCTTGGAAGCATAAATACTACAGCACGGCAGCCATTTATAGCCAGTCTCCATTGGAGATGGAAGTGGGCAGAAATGTACTGGCCTATCTTCCCAAGACGCCACAGCAGCCGGACAAATTGTATGTTCGACAGAATGGCTGTTTTATTCAGCCCATAAGGGTGACTACCCACTACAGGTTTTTTTTTTTTCACTGCGAAATTCGTAGCAGTTTTTTTTCTGCAGGGGTCTATGGGAATTGTAATGTTAAAATCGAAATCACGCAAATTCGCAATTTACCGCGAAATCGCGATTTTAACATTACAAGTCCCATAGACTCCTGCAGAAAAAAAACCGCTGCGAATTTCGCAGTGAAAAAAAACTGTAGTGGGTAGTCATCCTAAGGGGGAAACGGCGGCCTACAAAATCTGATTGGTCGCTGCTGCCACCATTTATGAAAAGGTCGGCTCAGTTCTTCCATGGATAAGAATAAGGTCGGTACATAGGCAGGCAGGTAGGTTCAGTTTTTGTAGGTTGAGGAATGCTTATGGGCAAGGCCTTATGTCTGAACGCTGGCGCATGAAATGGCAGAGAGGCCCGGCCCTGTGCATTCACTGATCATTGCCGTCAGCTGCTGTCTGCTTTCAAGCATGAATCAGGGGCTTCACACTTATCAACTGGCTTTGATTGTGGGTCACGCAGGTTGGTTGCAATGCCCTAGTATAAACGATACCTGGAACACAAGCCAGTCCTCAGGATGCATTCTAACTCAAGAGCACGATCACGTTGTGCCTGACCAATGTTTCCATCTTGGGTAGTAGCACAGTCCTAAGCGATATGGAGTGGAGTTGGCATATGAGCTGGTCTGTGGTTTTGCTTCCAACAGTTTCTACCGCACGCAGATGCTCAGTGGATACAATGTTGCGCGCTGGGGAAAACCCCAGGAATAATCCACAGCAGGCAGGCAAGCAAAGTATAAATAAGGGGGGGATTGGTTAGCTGCCTGCAACTCTTGCTTGTACCCGAATAAGGTTTTGCCTGCAACGCGGCCTTGTACTGCTTGAGGCGACGTGACATTCATGCACAAGGCACAGGTGCTGACAGGTTTCTGCGGGCACCCACAGTGCAGCGTTGCATTCTTGAAACCGTTGCTTGACCCTTTCCCTAAAATCAGGAAGATTCGCTTACACCTCTTATGGCTTATAATAGCCGTCTCCTGGGATAACAATAGCAATACTGAGAAGAATGAAAATAAAACGCATCATAGGCTGAAGAAATTAAACGCTCGGCACGTCTTTTCTTCAGCCTTACATGACTATATATCTATATATGTATACATCCATATATTTGGGTAGAAATCCATAAAAATATATATCGATATATATGTATTTCTATATATTTATATAGATATTTATCTATACACAGAAACAGATAGATAGATAGATAGATTGATAGAAAGACTGTATGCAATAACCCTGGATGTCTGACAGTTGAAGCTGACTGGTGATGTCATTAAGACTCTATTATGACACGTACAGCTTGGAAGCATAAATACTACAGCACGGCAGCCATTTATAGCCAGTCTCCATTGGAGATGGAAGTGGGCAGGAATGTACTGGCCTATCTTCCCAAGACGCCACAGCAGCCGGACAAATTGTATGTTCGACAGAATGGCTGTTTTATTCAGCCCATAAGGGTGACTACCCACTACAGGTTTTTTTTTTTTCACTGCGAAATTCGTAGCAGTTTTTTTTCTGCAGGGGTCTATGGGACTTGTAATGTTAAAATCGAAATCACGCAAAATCGCAATTTACCGCAAAATCGCGATTTTAACATTACAAGTCCCATAGACCCCTGCAGAAAAAAAAAAAAGCTGCGAATTTCGCAGTGAAAAAAAACTGTAGTGAGTAGTCACCCTAAGGGGGAAACGGCGGCCTACAAAATCTGATTGGTCGCTGCTGCCACCATTTATGAAAAGGTCGGCTCAGTTCTTCCATGGATAAGAATAAGGTAGGTACATAGGCAGGCAGGTAGGTTCAGTTTTTGTAGGTTGAGGAATGCTTATGGGCAAGGCCTTATGTCTGAACGCTGGCGCATGAAATGGCACAGAGGCCCGGCCCTGTGCATTCACTGATTATTGCCGTCAGCTGCTGTCTGCTTTCAAGCATGAATCAGGGGCTTGACACTTATCAACTGGCTTTGATTGTGGGTCACGCAGGTTGGTTGCAATGCCCTAGTATAAACGATACCTGGAACACAAGCCAGTCCTCAGGATGCATTCTAACTCAAGAGCACGATCACGTTGTGCCTGACCAATGTTTCCATCTTGGGTAGTAGCACAGTCCTAAGCGATATGGAGTGGAGTTGGCATATGAGCTGGTCTGTGGTTTTGCTTCCAACAGTTTCTACCGCACGCAGATGCTCAGTGGATACAATGTTGCGCGCTGGGGAAAACCCCAGGAATAATCCACAGCAGGCAGGCAAGCAAAGTATAAATAAGGGGGGGATTGGTTAGCTGCCTGCAACTCTTGCTTGTACCCGAATAAGGTTTTGCCTGCAACGCGGCCTTGTACTGCTTGAGGCGACGTGACATTCATGCACAAGGCACAGGTGCTGGCAGGTTTCTGCGGGCACCCACAGTGCAGCGTTGCATTCTTGAAACCGTTGCTTGACCCTTTCCCTAAAATCAGGAAGATTCGCTTACACCTCTTATGGCTTATAATAGCCGTCTCCTGGGATAACAATAGCAATACTGAGAAGAATGAAAATAAAACGCATCATAGGCTGAAGAAATTAAACGCTCGGCACGTCTTTTCTTCAGCCTTACATGACTATATATCTATATATGTATACATCCATATATTTGGGTAGAAATCCATAAAAATATATATCGATATATATGTATTTCTATATATTTATATAGATATTTATCTATACACAGAAACAGATAGATAGATAGATAGATTGATAGAAAGACTGTATGCAATAACCCTGGATGTCTGACAGTTGAAGCTGACTGGTGATGTCATTAAGACTCTATTATGACACGTACAGCTTGGAAGCATAAATACTACAGCACGGCAGCCATTTATAGCCAGTCTCCATTGGAGATGGAAGTGGGCAGGAATGTACTGGCCTATCTTCCCAAGACGCCACAGCAGCCGGACAAATTGTATGTTCGACAGAATGGCTGTTTTATTCAGCCCATAAGGGTGACTACCCACTACAGGTTTTTTTTTTTTCACTGCGAAATTCGTAGCAGTTTTTTTTCTGCAGGGGTCTATGGGAATTGTAATGTTAAAATCGAAATCACGCAAATTCGCAATTTACCGCGAAATCGCGATTTTAACATTACAAGTCCCATAGACTCCTGCAGAAAAAAAACCGCTGCGAATTTCGCAGTGAAAAAAAACTGTAGTGGGTAGTCATCCTAAGGGGGAAACGGCGGCCTACAAAATCTGATTGGTCGCTGCTGCCACCATTTATGAAAAGGTCGGCTCAGTTCTTCCATGGATAAGAATAAGGTCGGTACATAGGCAGGCAGGTAGGTTCAGTTTTTGTAGGTTGAGGAATGCTTATGGGCAAGGCCTTATGTCTGAACGCTGGCGCATGAAATGGCAGAGAGGCCCGGCCCTGTGCATTCACTGATTATTGCCGTCAGCTGCTGTCTGCTTTCAAGCATGAATCAGGGGCTTCACACTTATCAACTGGCTTTGATTGTGGGTCACGCAGGTTGGTTGCAATGCCCTAGTATAAACGATACCTGGAACACAAGCCAGTCCTCAGGATGCATTCTAACTCAAGAGCACGATCACGTTGTGCCTGACCAATGTTTCCATCTTGGGTAATAGCACAGTCCTAAGCGATATGGAGTGGAGTTGGCATATGAGCTGGTCTGTGGTTTTGCTTCCAACAGTTTCTACCGCACGCAGATGCTCGGTGGATACAATGTTGCGCGCTGGGGAAAACCCCAGGAATAATCCACAGCAGGCAGGCAAGCAAAGTATAAATAAGGGGGGGATTGGTTAGCTGCCTGCAACTCTTGCTTGTACCCGAATAAGGTTTTGCCTGCAACGCGGCCTTGTACTGCTTGAGGCGACGTGACATTCATGCACAAGGCACAGGTGCTGGCAGGTTTCTGCGGGCACCCACAGTGCAGCGTTGCATTCTTGAAACCGTTGCTTGACCCTTTCCCTAAAATCAGGAAGATTCGCTTACACCTCTTATGGCTTATAATAGCCGTCTCCTGGGATAACAATAGCAATACTGAGAAGAATGAAAATAAAACGCATCATAGGCTGAAGAAATTAAACGCTCGGCACGTCTTTTCTTCAGCCTTACATGACTCTATATCTATATATGTATACATCCATATATTTGGGTAGAAATCCATAAAAATATATATCGATATATATTTATATAGATATTTATCTATACACAGAAACAGACAGATAGATAGATAGATAGATAGATAGATAGATTGATAGAAAGACTGTATGCAATAACCCTGGATGTCTGACAGTTGAAGCAGACTGGTGATGTCATTAAGGCTCTATTATGACACGTACAGCTTGGAACCATAACTACTACAGCCCGGCAGCCATTTATAGCCAGTCTCCATTGGAGATGGAAGTGGGCAGAAATGTACTGGCCTATCTTCCCAAGACGCCACAGCAGCCGGACAAATTGTATGTTCGACAGAATGGCTGTTTTATTCAGCCCATAAGGGTGACTACCCACTACAGGTTTTTTTTTCACTGCGAAATTCGTAGCAGTTTTTTTTCTGCAGGGGTCTATGGGACTTGTAATGTTAAAATCGAAATCACGCAAAATCGCAATTTACCGCAAAATCGCGATTTTAACATTACAAGTCCCATAGACCCCTGCAGAAAAAAAAAAAAGCTGCGAATTTCGCAGTGAAAAAAAACTGTAGTGAGTAGTCACCCTAAGGGGGAAACGGCGGCCTACAAAATCTGATTGGTCGCTGCTGCCACCATTTATGAAAAGGTCGGCTCAGTTCTTCCATGGATAAGAATAAGGTAGGTACATAGGCAGGCAGGTAGGTTCAGTTTTTGTAGGTTGAGGAATGCTTATGGGCAAGGCCTTATGTCTGAACGCTGGCGCATGAAATGGCACAGAGGCCCGGCCCTGTGCATTCACTGATTATTGCCGTCAGCTGCTGTCTGCTTTCAAGCATGAATCAGGGGCTTGACACTTATCAACTGGCTTTGATTGTGGGTCACGCAGGTTGGTTGCAATGCCCTAGTATAAACGATACCTGGAACACAAGCCAGTCCTCAGGATGCATTCTAACTCAAGAGCACGATCACGTTGTGCCTGACCAATGTTTCCATCTTGGGTAGTAGCACAGTCCTAAGCGATATGGAGTGGAGTTGGCATATGAGCTGGTCTGTGGTTTTGCTTCCAACAGTTTCTACCGCACGCAGATGCTCAGTGGATACAATGTTGCGCGCTGGGGAAAACCCCAGGAATAATCCACAGCAGGCAGGCAAGCAAAGTATAAATAAGGGGGGGATTGGTTAGCTGCCTGCAACTCTTGCTTGTACCCGAATAAGGTTTTGCCTGCAACGCGGCCTTGTACTGCTTGAGGCGACGTGACATTCATGCACAAGGCACAGGTGCTGACAGGTTTCTGCGGGCACCCACAGTGCAGCGTTGCATTCTTGAAACCGTTGCTTGACCCTTTCCCTAAAATCAGGAAGATTCGCTTACACCTCTTATGGCTTATAATAGCCGTCTCCTGGGATAACAATAGCAATACTGAGAAGAATGAAAATAAAACGCATCATAGGCTGAAGAAATTAAACGCTCGGCACGTCTTTTCTTCAGCCTTACATGACTATATATCTATATATGTATACATCCATATATTTGGGAAGAAATCCATTAAAATATATATCGATATATATGTATTTCTATATATTTATATAGATATTTATCTATACACAGAAACAGATAGATAGATAGATAGATAGATTGATAGAAAGACTGTATGCAATAACCCTGGATGTCTGACAGTTGAAGCTGACTGGTGATGTCATTAAGACTCTATTATGACACGTACAGCTTGGAAGCATAAATACTACAGCACGGCAGCCATTTATAGCCAGTCTCCATTGGAGATGGAAGTGGGCAGGAATGTACTGGCCTATCTTCCCAAGACGCCACAGCAGCCGGACAAATTGTATGTTCGACAGAATGGCTGTTTTATTCAGCCCATAAGGGTGACTACCCACTACAGGTTTTTTTTTTTTCACTGCGAAATTCGTAGCAGTTTTTTTTCTGCAGGGGTCTATGGGAATTGTAATGTTAAAATCGAAATCACGCAAATTCGCAATTTACCGCGAAATCGCGATTTTAACATTACAAGTCCCATAGACTCCTGCAGAAAAAAAACCGCTGCGAATTTCGCAGTGAAAAAAAACTGTAGTGGGTAGTCATCCTAAGGGGGAAACGGCGGCCTACAAAATCTGATTGGTCGCTGCTGCCACCATTTATGAAAAGGTCGGCTCAGTTCTTCCATGGATAAGAATAAGGTCGGTACATAGGCAGGCAGGTAGGTTCAGTTTTTGTAGGTTGAGGAATGCTTATGGGCAAGGCCTTATGTCTGAACGCTGGCGCATGAAATGGCAGAGAGGCCCGGCCCTGTGCATTCACTGATCATTGCCGTCAGCTGCTGTCTGCTTTCAAGCATGAATCAGGGGCTTGACACTTATCAACTGGCTTTGATTGTGGGTCACGCAGGTTGGTTGCAATGCCCTAGTATAAACGATACCTGGAACACAAGCCAGTCCTCAGGATGCATTCTAACTCAAGAGCACGATCACGTTGTGCCTGACCAATGTTTCCATCTTGGGTAGTAGCACAGTCCTAAGCGATATGGAGTGGAGTTGGCATATGAGCTGGTCTGTGGTTTTGCTTCCAACAGTTTCTACCGCACGCAGATGCTCAGTGGATACAATGTTGCGCGCTGGGGAAAACCCCAGGAATAATCCACAGCAGGCAGGCAAGCAAAGTATAAATAAGGGGGGGATTGGTTAGCTGCCTGCAACTCTTGCTTGTACCCGAATAAGGTTTTGCCTGCAACGCGGCCTTGTACTGCTTGAGGCGACGTGACATTCATGCACAAGGCACAGGTGCTGACAGGTTTCTGCGGGCACCCACAGTGCAGCGTTGCATTCTTGAAACCGTTGCTTGACCCTTTCCCTAAAATCAGGAAGATTCGCTTACACCTCTTATGGCTTATAATAGCCGTCTCCTGGGATAACAATAGCAATACTGAGAAGAATGAAAATAAAACGCATCATAGGCTGAAGAAATTAAACGCTCGGCACGTCTTTTCTTCAGCCTTACATGACTATATATCTATATATGTATACATCCATATATTTGGGAAGAAATCCATTAAAATATATATCGATATATATGTATTTCTATATATTTATATAGATATTTATCTATACACAGAAACAGATAGATAGATAGATAGATTGATAGAAAGACTGTATGCAATAACCCTGGATGTCTGACAGTTGAAGCTGACTGGTGATGTCATTAAGACTCTATTATGACACGTACAGCTTGGAAGCATAAATACTACAGCACGGCAGCCATTTATAGCCAGTCTCCATTGGAGATGGAAGTGGGCAGGAATGTACTGGCCTATCTTCCCAAGACGCCACAGCAGCCGGACAAATTGTATGTTCGACAGAATGGCTGTTTTATTCAGCCCATAAGGGTGACTACCCACTACAGGTTTTTTTTTTTTCACTGCGAAATTCGTAGCAGTTTTTTTTCTGCAGGGGTCTATGGGAATTGTAATGTTAAAATCGAAATCACGCAAATTCGCAATTTACCGCGAAATCGCGATTTTAACATTACAAGTCCCATAGACTCCTGCAGAAAAAAAACCGCTGCGAATTTCGCAGTGAAAAAAAACTGTAGTGGGTAGTCATCCTAAGGGGGAAACGGCGGCCTACAAAATCTGATTGGTCGCTGCTGCCACCATTTATGAAAAGGTCGGCTCAGTTCTTCCATGGATAAGAATAAGGTCGGTACATAGGCAGGCAGGTAGGTTCAGTTTTTGTAGGTTGAGGAATGCTTATGGGCAAGGCCTTATGTCTGAACGCTGGCGCATGAAATGGCAGAGAGGCCCGGCCCTGTGCATTCACTGATCATTGCCGTCAGCTGCTGTCTGCTTTCAAGCATGAATCAGGGGCTTGACACTTATCAACTGGCTTTGATTGTGGGTCACGCAGGTTGGTTGCAATGCCCTAGTATAAACGATACCTGGAACACAAGCCAGTCCTCAGGATGCATTCTAACTCAAGAGCACGATCACGTTGTGCCTGACCAATGTTTCCATCTTGGGTAGTAGCACAGTCCTAAGCGATATGGAGTGGAGTTGGCATATGAGCTGGTCTGTGGTTTTGCTTCCAACAGTTTCTACCGCACGCAGATGCTCAGTGGATACAATGTTGCGCGCTGGGGAAAACCCCAGGAATAATCCACAGCAGGCAGGCAAGCAAAGTATAAATAAGGGGGGGATTGGTTAGCTGCCTGCAACTCTTGCTTGTACCCGAATAAGGTTTTGCCTGCAACGCGGCCTTGTACTGCTTGAGGCGACGTGACATTCATGCACAAGGCACAGGTGCTGACAGGTTTCTGCGGGCACCCACAGTGCAGCGTTGCATTCTTGAAACCGTTGCTTGACCCTTTCCCTAAAATCAGGAAGATTCGCTTACACCTCTTATGGCTTATAATAGCCGTCTCCTGGGATAACAATAGCAATACTGAGAAGAATGAAAATAAAACGCATCATAGGCTGAAGAAATTAAACGCTCGGCACGTCTTTTCTTCAGCCTTACATGACTATATATCTATATATGTATACATCCATATATTTGGGAAGAAATCCATTAAAATATATATCGATATATATGTATTTCTATATATTTATATAGATATTTATCTATACACAGAAACAGATAGATAGATAGATAGATTGATAGAAAGACTGTATGCAATAACCCTGGATGTCTGACAGTTGAAGCTGACTGGTGATGTCATTAAGACTCTATTATGACACGTACAGCTTGGAAGCATAAATACTACAGCACGGCAGCCATTTATAGCCAGTCTCCATTGGAGATGGAAGTGGGCAGGAATGTACTGGCCTATCTTCCCAAGACGCCACAGCAGCCGGACAAATTGTATGTTCGACAGAATGGCTGTTTTATTCAGCCCATAAGGGTGACTACCCACTACAGGTTTTTTTTTTTTCACTGCGAAATTCGTAGCAGTTTTTTTTCTGCAGGGGTCTATGGGAATTGTAATGTTAAAATCGAAATCACGCAAATTCGCAATTTACCGCGAAATCGCGATTTTAACATTACAAGTCCCATAGACTCCTGCAGAAAAAAAACCGCTGCGAATTTCGCAGTGAAAAAAAACTGTAGTGGGTAGTCATCCTAAGGGGGAAACGGCGGCCTACAAAATCTGATTGGTCGCTGCTGCCACCATTTATGAAAAGGTCGGCTCAGTTCTTCCATGGATAAGAATAAGGTCGGTACATAGGCAGGCAGGTAGGTTCAGTTTTTGTAGGTTGAGGAATGCTTATGGGCAAGGCCTTATGTCTGAACGCTGGCGCATGAAATGGCAGAGAGGCCCGGCCCTGTGCATTCACTGATCATTGCCGTCAGCTGCTGTCTGCTTTCAAGCATGAATCAGGGGCTTCACACTTATCAACTGGCTTTGATTGTGGGTCACGCAGGTTGGTTGCAATGCCCTAGTATAAACGATACCTGGAACACAAGCCAGTCCTCAGGATGCATTCTAACTCAAGAGCACGATCACGTTGTGCCTGACCAATGTTTCCATCTTGGGTAGTAGCACAGTCCTAAGCGATATGGAGTGGAGTTGGCATATGAGCTGGTCTGTGGTTTTGCTTCCAACAGTTTCTACCGCACGCAGATGCTCAGTGGATACAATGTTGCGCGCTGGGGAAAACCCCAGGAATAATCCACAGCAGGCAGGCAAGCAAAGTATAAATAAGGGGGGGATTGGTTAGCTGCCTGCAACTCTTGCTTGTACCCGAATAAGGTTTTGCCTGCAACGCGGCCTTGTACTGCTTGAGGCGACGTGACATTCATGCACAAGGCACAGGTGCTGACAGGTTTCTGCGGGCACCCACAGTGCAGCGTTGCATTCTTGAAACCGTTGCTTGACCCTTTCCCTAAAATCAGGAAGATTCGCTTACACCTCTTATGGCTTATAATAGCCGTTTCCTGGGATAACAATAGCAATACTGAGAAGAATGAAAATAAAACGCATCATAGGCTGAAGAAATTAAACGCTCGGCACGTCTTTTCTTCAGCCTTACATGACTATATATCTATATATGTATACATCCATATATTTGGGTAGAAATCCATAAAAATATATATCGATATATATGTATTTCTATATATTTATATAGATATTTATCTATACACAGAAACAGATAGATAGATAGATAGATTGATAGAAAGACTGTATGCAATAACCCTGGATGTCTGACAGTTGAAGCTGACTGGTGATGTCATTAAGACTCTATTATGACACGTACAGCTTGGAAGCATAAATACTACAGCACGGCAGCCATTTATAGCCAGTCTCCATTGGAGATGGAAGTGGGCAGGAATGTACTGGCCTATCTTCCCAAGACGCCACAGCAGCCGGACAAATTGTATGTTCGACAGAATGGCTGTTTTATTCAGCCCATAAGGGTGACTACCCACTACAGGTTTTTTTTTTTTCACTGCGAAATTCGTAGCAGTTTTTTTTCTGCAGGGGTCTATGGGAATTGTAATGTTAAAATCGAAATCACGCAAATTCGCAATTTACCGCGAAATCGCGATTTTAACATTACAAGTCCCATAGACTCCTGCAGAAAAAAAACCGCTGCGAATTTCGCAGTGAAAAAAAACTGTAGTGGGTAGTCATCCTAAGGGGGAAACGGCGGCCTACAAAATCTGATTGGTCGCTGCTGCCACCATTTATGAAAAGGTCGGCTCAGTTCTTCCATGGATAAGAATAAGGTCGGTACATAGGCAGGCAGGTAGGTTCAGTTTTTGTAGGTTGAGGAATGCTTATGGGCAAGGCCTTATGTCTGAACGCTGGCGCATGAAATGGCAGAGAGGCCCGGCCCTGTGCATTCACTGATTATTGCCGTCAGCTGCTGTCTGCTTTCAAGCATGAATCAGGGGCTTCACACTTATCAACTGGCTTTGATTGTGGGTCACGCAGGTTGGTTGCAATGCCCTAGTATAAACGATACCTGGAACACAAGCCAGTCCTCAGGATGCATTCTAACTCAAGAGCACGATCACGTTGTGCCTGACCAATGTTTCCATCTTGGGTAGTAGCACAGTCCTAAGCGATATGGAGTGGAGTTGGCATATGAGCTGGTCTGTGGTTTTGCTTCCAACAGTTTCTACCGCACGCAGATGCTCAGTGGATACAATGTTGCGCGCTGGGGAAAACCCCAGGAATAATCCACAGCAGGCAGGCAAGCAAAGTATAAATAAGGGGGGGATTGGTTAGCTGCCTGCAACTCTTGCTTGTACCCGAATAAGGTTTTGCCTGCAACGCGGCCTTGTACTGCTTGAGGCGACGTGACATTCATGCACAAGGCACAGGTGCTGACAGGTTTCTGCGGGCACCCACAGTGCAGCGTTGCATTCTTGAAACCGTTGCTTGACCCTTTCCCTAAAATCAGGAAGATTCGCTTACACCTCTTATGGCTTATAATAGCCGTCTCCTGGGATAACAATAGCAATACTGAGAAGAATGAAAATAAAACGCATCATAGGCTGAAGAAATTAAACGCTCGGCACGTCTTTTCTTCAGCCTTACATGACTATATATCTATATATGTATACATCCATATATTTGGGTAGAAATCCATAAAAATATATATCGATATATATGTATTTCTATATATTTATATAGATATTTATCTATACACAGAAACAGATAGATAGATAGATAGATTGATAGAAAGACTGTATGCAATAACCCTGGATGTCTGACAGTTGAAGCTGACTGGTGATGTCATTAAGACTCTATTATGACACGTACAGCTTGGAAGCATAAATACTACAGCACGGCAGCCATTTATAGCCAGTCTCCATTGGAGATGGAAGTGGGCAGGAATGTACTGGCCTATCTTCCCAAGACGCCACAGCAGCCGGACAAATTGTATGTTCGACAGAATGGCTGTTTTATTCAGCCCATAAGGGTGACTACCCACTACAGGTTTTTTTTTTTTCACTGCGAAATTCGTAGCAGTTTTTTTTCTGCAGGGGTCTATGGGACTTGTAATGTTAAAATCGAAATCACGCAAAATCGCAATTTACCGCAAAATCGCGATTTTAACATTACAAGTCCCATAGACCCCTGCAGAAAAAAAAAAAAGCTGCGAATTTCGCAGTGAAAAAAAACTGTAGTGAGTAGTCACCCTAAGGGGGAAACGGCGGCCTACAAAATCTGATTGGTCGCTGCTGCCACCATTTATGAAAAGGTCGGCTCAGTTCTTCCATGGATAAGAATAAGGTAGGTACATAGGCAGGCAGGTAGGTTCAGTTTTTGTAGGTTGAGGAATGCTTATGGGCAAGGCCTTATGTCTGAACGCTGGCGCATGAAATGGCACAGAGGCCCGGCCCTGTGCATTCACTGATTATTGCCGTCAGCTGCTGTCTGCTTTCAAGCATGAATCAGGGGCTTGACACTTATCAACTGGCTTTGATTGTGGGTCACGCAGGTTGGTTGCAATGCCCTAGTATAAACGATACCTGGAACACAAGCCAGTCCTCAGGATGCATTCTAACTCAAGAGCACGATCACGTTGTGCCTGACCAATGTTTCCATCTTGGGTAGTAGCACAGTCCTAAGCGATATGGAGTGGAGTTGGCATATGAGCTGGTCTGTGGTTTTGCTTCCAACAGTTTCTACCGCACGCAGATGCTCAGTGGATACAATGTTGCGCGCTGGGGAAAACCCCAGGAATAATCCACAGCAGGCAGGCAAGCAAAGTATAAATAAGGGGGGGATTGGTTAGCTGCCTGCAACTCTTGCTTGTACCCGAATAAGGTTTTGCCTGCAACGCGGCCTTGTACTGCTTGAGGCGACGTGACATTCATGCACAAGGCACAGGTGCTGACAGGTTTCTGCGGGCACCCACAGTGCAGCGTTGCATTCTTGAAACCGTTGCTTGACCCTTTCCCTAAAATCAGGAAGATTCGCTTACACCTCTTATGGCTTATAATAGCCGTCTCCTGGGATAACAATAGCAATACTGAGAAGAATGAAAATAAAACGCATCATAGGCTGAAGAAATTAAACGCTCGGCACGTCTTTTCTTCAGCCTTACATGACTATATATCTATATATGTATACATCCATATATTTGGGAAGAAATCCATTAAAATATATATCGATATATATGTATTTCTATATATTTATATAGATATTTATCTATACACAGAAACAGATAGATAGATAGATAGATTGATAGAAAGACTGTATGCAATAACCCTGGATGTCTGACAGTTGAAGCTGACTGGTGATGTCATTAAGACTCTATTATGACACGTACAGCTTGGAAGCATAAATACTACAGCACGGCAGCCATTTATAGCCAGTCTCCATTGGAGATGGAAGTGGGCAGGAATGTACTGGCCTATCTTCCCAAGACGCCACAGCAGCCGGACAAATTGTATGTTCGACAGAATGGCTGTTTTATTCAGCCCATAAGGGTGACTACCCACTACAGGTTTTTTTTTTTTCACTGCGAAATTCGTAGCAGTTTTTTTTCTGCAGGGGTCTATGGGAATTGTAATGTTAAAATCGAAATCACGCAAATTCGCAATTTACCGCGAAATCGCGATTTTAACATTACAAGTCCCATAGACTCCTGCAGAAAAAAAACCGCTGCGAATTTCGCAGTGAAAAAAAACTGTAGTGGGTAGTCATCCTAAGGGGGAAACGGCGGCCTACAAAATCTGATTGGTCGCTGCTGCCACCATTTATGAAAAGGTCGGCTCAGTTCTTCCATGGATAAGAATAAGGTCGGTACATAGGCAGGCAGGTAGGTTCAGTTTTTGTAGGTTGAGGAATGCTTATGGGCAAGGCCTTATGTCTGAACGCTGGCGCATGAAATGGCAGAGAGGCCCGGCCCTGTGCATTCACTGATCATTGCCGTCAGCTGCTGTCTGCTTTCAAGCATGAATCAGGGGCTTCACACTTATCAACTGGCTTTGATTGTGGGTCACGCAGGTTGGTTGCAATGCCCTAGTATAAACGATACCTGGAACACAAGCCAGTCCTCAGGATGCATTCTAACTCAAGAGCACGATCACGTTGTGCCTGACCAATGTTTCCATCTTGGGTAGTAGCACAGTCCTAAGCGATATGGAGTGGAGTTGGCATATGAGCTGGTCTGTGGTTTTGCTTCCAACAGTTTCTACCGCACGCAGATGCTCAGTGGATACAATGTTGCGCGCTGGGGAAAACCCCAGGAATAATCCACAGCAGGCAGGCAAGCAAAGTATAAATAAGGGGGGGATTGGTTAGCTGCCTGCAACTCTTGCTTGTACCCGAATAAGGTTTTGCCTGCAACGCGGCCTTGTACTGCTTGAGGCGACGTGACATTCATGCACAAGGCACAGGTGCTGACAGGTTTCTGCGGGCACCCACAGTGCAGCGTTGCATTCTTGAAACCGTTGCTTGACCCTTTCCCTAAAATCAGGAAGATTCGCTTACACCTCTTATGGCTTATAATAGCCGTTTCCTGGGATAACAATAGCAATACTGAGAAGAATGAAAATAAAACGCATCATAGGCTGAAGAAATTAAACGCTCGGCACGTCTTTTCTTCAGCCTTACATGACTATATATCTATATATGTATACATCCATATATTTGGGTAGAAATCCATAAAAATATATATCGATATATATGTATTTCTATATATTTATATAGATATTTATCTATACACAGAAACAGATAGATAGATAGATAGATTGATAGAAAGACTGTATGCAATAACCCTGGATGTCTGACAGTTGAAGCTGACTGGTGATGTCATTAAGACTCTATTATGACACGTACAGCTTGGAAGCATAAATACTACAGCACGGCAGCCATTTATAGCCAGTCTCCATTGGAGATGGAAGTGGGCAGGAATGTACTGGCCTATCTTCCCAAGACGCCACAGCAGCCGGACAAATTGTATGTTCGACAGAATGGCTGTTTTATTCAGCCCATAAGGGTGACTACCCACTACAGGTTTTTTTTTTTTCACTGCGAAATTCGTAGCAGTTTTTTTTCTGCAGGGGTCTATGGGAATTGTAATGTTAAAATCGAAATCACGCAAATTCGCAATTTACCGCGAAATCGCGATTTTAACATTACAAGTCCCATAGACTCCTGCAGAAAAAAAACCGCTGCGAATTTCGCAGTGAAAAAAAACTGTAGTGGGTAGTCATCCTAAGGGGGAAACGGCGGCCTACAAAATCTGATTGGTCGCTGCTGCCACCATTTATGAAAAGGTCGGCTCAGTTCTTCCATGGATAAGAATAAGGTCGGTACATAGGCAGGCAGGTAGGTTCAGTTTTTGTAGGTTGAGGAATGCTTATGGGCAAGGCCTTATGTCTGAACGCTGGCGCATGAAATGGCAGAGAGGCCCGGCCCTGTGCATTCACTGATTATTGCCGTCAGCTGCTGTCTGCTTTCAAGCATGAATCAGGGGCTTCACACTTATCAACTGGCTTTGATTGTGGGTCACGCAGGTTGGTTGCAATGCCCTAGTATAAACGATACCTGGAACACAAGCCAGTCCTCAGGATGCATTCTAACTCAAGAGCACGATCACGTTGTGCCTGACCAATGTTTCCATCTTGGGTAGTAGCACAGTCCTAAGCGATATGGAGTGGAGTTGGCATATGAGCTGGTCTGTGGTTTTGCTTCCAACAGTTTCTACCGCACGCAGATGCTCAGTGGATACAATGTTGCGCGCTGGGGAAAACCCCAGGAATAATCCACAGCAGGCAGGCAAGCAAAGTATAAATAAGGGGGGGATTGGTTAGCTGCCTGCAACTCTTGCTTGTACCCGAATAAGGTTTTGCCTGCAACGCGGCCTTGTACTGCTTGAGGCGACGTGACATTCATGCACAAGGCACAGGTGCTGACAGGTTTCTGCGGGCACCCACAGTGCAGCGTTGCATTCTTGAAACCGTTGCTTGACCCTTTCCCTAAAATCAGGAAGATTCGCTTACACCTCTTATGGCTTATAATAGCCGTCTCCTGGGATAACAATAGCAATACTGAGAAGAATGAAAATAAAACGCATCATAGGCTGAAGAAATTAAACGCTCGGCACGTCTTTTCTTCAGCCTTACATGACTATATATCTATATATGTATACATCCATATATTTGGGTAGAAATCCATAAAAATATATATCGATATATATGTATTTCTATATATTTATATAGATATTTATCTATACACAGAAACAGATAGATAGATAGATAGATTGATAGAAAGACTGTATGCAATAACCCTGGATGTCTGACAGTTGAAGCTGACTGGTGATGTCATTAAGACTCTATTATGACACGTACAGCTTGGAAGCATAAATACTACAGCACGGCAGCCATTTATAGCCAGTCTCCATTGGAGATGGAAGTGGGCAGGAATGTACTGGCCTATCTTCCCAAGACGCCACAGCAGCCGGACAAATTGTATGTTCGACAGAATGGCTGTTTTATTCAGCCCATAAGGGTGACTACCCACTACAGGTTTTTTTTTTTTCACTGCGAAATTCGTAGCAGTTTTTTTTCTGCAGGGGTCTATGGGAATTGTAATGTTAAAATCGAAATCACGCAAATTCGCAATTTACCGCGAAATCGCGATTTTAACATTACAAGTCCCATAGACTCCTGCAGAAAAAAAACCGCTGCGAATTTCGCAGTGAAAAAAAACTGTAGTGGGTAGTCATCCTAAGGGGGAAACGGCGGCCTACAAAATCTGATTGGTCGCTGCTGCCACCATTTATGAAAAGGTCGGCTCAGTTCTTCCATGGATAAGAATAAGGTCGGTACATAGGCAGGCAGGTAGGTTCAGTTTTTGTAGGTTGAGGAATGCTTATGGGCAAGGCCTTATGTCTGAACGCTGGCGCATGAAATGGCAGAGAGGCCCGGCCCTGTGCATTCACTGATTATTGCCGTCAGCTGCTGTCTGCTTTCAAGCATGAATCAGGGGCTTCACACTTATCAACTGGCTTTGATTGTGGGTCACGCAGGTTGGTTGCAATGCCCTAGTATAAACGATACCTGGAACACAAGCCAGTCCTCAGGATGCATTCTAACTCAAGAGCACGATCACGTTGTGCCTGACCAATGTTTCCATCTTGGGTAGTAGCACAGTCCTAAGCGATATGGAGTGGAGTTGGCATATGAGCTGGTCTGTGGTTTTGCTTCCAACAGTTTCTACCGCACGCAGATGCTCAGTGGATACAATGTTGCGCGCTGGGGAAAACCCCAGGAATAATCCACAGCAGGCAGGCAAGCAAAGTATAAATAAGGGGGGGATTGGTTAGCTGCCTGCAACTCTTGCTTGTACCCGAATAAGGTTTTGCCTGCAACGCGGCCTTGTACTGCTTGAGGCGACGTGACATTCATGCACAAGGCACAGGTGCTGGCAGGTTTCTGCGGGCACCCACAGTGCAGCGTTGCATTCTTGAAACCGTTGCTTGACCCTTTCCCTAAAATCAGGAAGATTCGCTTACACCTCTTATGGCTTATAATAGCCGTCTCCTGGGATAACAATAGCAATACTGAGAAGAATGAAAATAAAACGCATCATAGGCTGAAGAAATTAAACGCTCGGCACGTCTTTTCTTCAGCCTTACATGACTATATATCTATATATGTATACATCCATATATTTGGGTAGAAATCCATAAAAATATATATCGATATATATTTATATAGATATTTATCTATACACAGAAACAGACAGATAGATAGATAGATAGATAGATAGATAGATAGATAGATAGATAGATAGATTGATAGAAAGACTGTATGCAATAACCCTGGATGTCTGACAGTTGAAGCAGACTGGTGATGTCATTAAGGCTCTATTATGACACGTACAGCTTGGAACCATAACTACTACAGCCCGGCAGCCATTTATAGCCAGTCTCCATTGGAGATGGAAGTGGGCAGAAATGTACTGGCCTATCTTCCCAAGACGCCACAGCAGCCGGACAAATTGTATGTTCGACAGAATGGCTGTTTTATTCAGCCCATAAGGGTGACTACCCACTACAGGTTTTTTTTTTTCACTGCGAAATTCGTAGCAGTTTTTTTTCTGCAGGGGTCTATGGGAATTGTAATGTTAAAATCGAAATCACGCAAATTCGCAATTTACCGCGAAATCGCGATTTTAACATTACAAGTCCCATAGACTCCTGCAGAAAAAAAACCGCTGCGAATTTCGCAGTGAAAAAAAACTGTAGTGGGTAGTCATCCTAAGGGGGAAACGGCGGCCTACAAAATCTGATTGGTCGCTGCTGCCACCATTTATGAAAAGGTCGGCTCAGTTCTTCCATGGATAAGAATAAGGTCGGTACATAGGCAGGCAGGTAGGTTCAGTTTTTGTAGGTTGAGGAATGCTTATGGGCAAGGCCTTATGTCTGAACGCTGGCGCATGAAATGGCAGAGAGGCCCGGCCCTGTGCATTCACTGATTATTGCCGTCAGCTGCTGTCTGCTTTCAAGCATGAATCAGGGGCTTCACACTTATCAACTGGCTTTGATTGTGGGTCACGCAGGTTGGTTGCAATGCCCTAGTATAAACGATACCTGGAACACAAGCCAGTCCTCAGGATGCATTCTAACTCAAGAGTACGATCACGTTGTGCCTGACCAATGTTTCCATCTTGGGTAATAGCACAGTCCTAAGCGATATGGAGTGGAGTTGGCATATGAGCTGGTCTGTGGTTTTGCTTCCAACAGTTTCTACCGCACGCAGATGCTCGGTGGATACAATGTTGCGCGCTGGGGAAAACCCCAGGAATAATCCACAGCAGGCAGGCAAGCAAAGTATAAATAAGGGGGGGATTGGTTAGCTGCCTGCAACTCTTGCTTGTACCCGAATAAGGTTTTGCCTGCAACGCGGCCTTGTACTGCTTGAGGCGACGTGACATTCATGCACAAGGCACAGGTGCTGGCAGGTTTCTGCGGGCACCCACAGTGCAGCGTTGCATTCTTGAAACCGTTGCTTGACCCTTTCCCTAAAATCAGGAAGATTCGCTTACACCTCTTATGGCTTATAATAGCCGTCTCCTGGGATAACAATAGCAATACTGAGAAGAATGAAAATAAAACGCATCATAGGCTGAAGAAATTAAACGCTCGGCACGTCTTTTCTTCAGCCTTACATGACTATATATCTATATATGTATACATCCATATATTTGGGTAGAAATCCATAAAAATATATATCGATATATATTTATATAGATATTTATCTATACACAGAAACAGACAGATAGATAGATAGATAGATAGATAGATAGATAGATAGATAGATAGATAGATTGATAGAAAGACTGTATGCAATAACCCTGGATGTCTGACAGTTGAAGCAGACTGGTGATGTCATTAAGGCTCTATTATGACACGTACAGCTTGGAACCATAACTACTACAGCCCGGCAGCCATTTATAGCCAGTCTCCATTGGAGATGGAAGTGGGCAGAAATGTACTGGCCTATCTTCCCAAGACGCCACAGCAGCCGGACAAATTGTATGTTCGACAGAATGGCTGTTTTATTCAGCCCATAAGGGTGACTACCCACTACAGGTTTTTTTTTCACTGCGAAATTCGTAGCAGTTTTTTTTCTGCAGGGGTCTATGGGACTTGTAATGTTAAAATCGAAATCACGCAAAATCGCAATTTACCGCAAAATCGCGATTTTAACATTACAAGTCCCATAGACCCCTGCAGAAAAAAAAAAAAGCTGCGAATTTCGCAGTGAAAAAAAACTGTAGTGAGTAGTCACCCTAAGGGGGAAACGGCGGCCTACAAAATCTGATTGGTCGCTGCTGCCACCATTTATGAAAAGGTCGGCTCAGTTCTTCCATGGATAAGAATAAGGTAGGTACATAGGCAGGCAGGTAGGTTCAGTTTTTGTAGGTTGAGGAATGCTTATGGGCAAGGCCTTATGTCTGAACGCTGGCGCATGAAATGGCACAGAGGCCCGGCCCTGTGCATTCACTGATTATTGCCGTCAGCTGCTGTCTGCTTTCAAGCATGAATCAGGGGCTTGACACTTATCAACTGGCTTTGATTGTGGGTCACGCAGGTTGGTTGCAATGCCCTAGTATAAACGATACCTGGAACACAAGCCAGTCCTCAGGATGCATTCTAACTCAAGAGCACGATCACGTTGTGCCTGACCAATGTTTCCATCTTGGGTAGTAGCACAGTCCTAAGCGATATGGAGTGGAGTTGGCATATGAGCTGGTCTGTGGTTTTGCTTCCAACAGTTTCTACCGCACGCAGATGCTCAGTGGATACAATGTTGCGCGCTGGGGAAAACCCCAGGAATAATCCACAGCAGGCAGGCAAGCAAAGTATAAATAAGGGGGGGATTGGTTAGCTGCCTGCAACTCTTGCTTGTACCCGAATAAGGTTTTGCCTGCAACGCGGCCTTGTACTGCTTGAGGCGACGTGACATTCATGCACAAGGCACAGGTGCTGACAGGTTTCTGCGGGCACCCACAGTGCAGCGTTGCATTCTTGAAACCGTTGCTTGACCCTTTCCCTAAAATCAGGAAGATTCGCTTACACCTCTTATGGCTTATAATAGCCGTCTCCTGGGATAACAATAGCAATACTGAGAAGAATGAAAATAAAACGCATCATAGGCTGAAGAAATTAAACGCTCGGCACGTCTTTTCTTCAGCCTTACATGACTATATATCTATATATGTATACATCCATATATTTGGGAAGAAATCCATTAAAATATATATCGATATATATGTATTTCTATATATTTATATAGATATTTATCTATACACAGAAACAGATAGATAGATAGATAGATAGATTGATAGAAAGACTGTATGCAATAACCCTGGATGTCTGACAGTTGAAGCTGACTGGTGATGTCATTAAGACTCTATTATGACACGTACAGCTTGGAAGCATAAATACTACAGCACG
This sequence comes from Eleutherodactylus coqui, assembly GCF_035609145.1. Taxonomy (NCBI): domain Eukaryota; kingdom Metazoa; phylum Chordata; class Amphibia; order Anura; family Eleutherodactylidae; genus Eleutherodactylus; species Eleutherodactylus coqui. Next base: position 37,351 of record NW_027102405.1, read on the forward strand.
GCAGCCATTTATAGCCAGTCTCCATTGGAGATGGAAGTGGGCAGGAATGTACTGGCCTATCTTCCCAAGACGCCACAGCAGCCGGACAAATTGTATGTTCGACAGAATGGCTGTTTTATTCAGCCCATAAGGGTGACTACCCACTACAGGTTTTTTTTTTTTCACTGCGAAATTCGTAGCAGTTTTTTTTCTGCAGGGGTCTATGGGAATTGTAATGTTAAAATCGAAATCACGCAAATTCGCAATTTACCGCGAAATCGCGATTTTAACATTACAAGTCCCATAGACTCCTGCAGAAAAAAAACCGCTGCGAATTTCGCAGTGAAAAAAAACTGTAGTGGGTAGTCATCCTAAGGGGGAAACGGCGGCCTACAAAATCTGATTGGTCGCTGCTGCCACCATTTATGAAAAGGTCGGCTCAGTTCTTCCATGGATAAGAATAAGGTCGGTACATAGGCAGGCAGGTAGGTTCAGTTTTTGTAGGTTGAGGAATGCTTATGGGCAAGGCCTTATGTCTGAACGCTGGCGCATGAAATGGCAGAGAGGCCCGGCCCTGTGCATTCACTGATCATTGCCGTCAGCTGCTGTCTGCTTTCAAGCATGAATCAGGGGCTTCACACTTATCAACTGGCTTTGATTGTGGGTCACGCAGGTTGGTTGCAATGCCCTAGTATAAACGATACCTGGAACACAAGCCAGTCCTCAGGATGCATTCTAACTCAAGAGCACGATCACGTTGTGCCTGACCAATGTTTCCATCTTGGGTAGTAGCACAGTCCTAAGCGATATGGAGTGGAGTTGGCATATGAGCTGGTCTGTGGTTTTGCTTCCAACAGTTTCTACCGCACGCAGATGCTCAGTGGATACAATGTTGCGCGCTGGGGAAAACCCCAGGAATAATCCACAGCAGGCAGGCAAGCAAAGTATAAATAAGGGGGGGATTGGTTAGCTGCCTGCAACTCTTGCTTGTACCCGAATAAGGTTTTGCCTGCAACGCGGCCTTGTACTGCTTGAGGCGACGTGACATTCATGCACAAGGCACAGGTGCTGACAGGTTTCTGCGGGCACCCACAGTGCAGCGTTGCATTCTTGAAACCGTTGCTTGACCCTTTCCCTAAAATCAGGAAGATTCGCTTACACCTCTTATGGCTTATAATAGCCGTCTCCTGGGATAACAATAGCAATACTGAGAAGAATGAAAATAAAACGCATCATAGGCTGAAGAAATTAAACGCTCGGCACGTCTTTTCTTCAGCCTTACATGACTATATATCTATATATGTATACATCCATATATTTGGGTAGAAATCCATAAAAATATATATCGATATATATTTATATAGATATTTATCTATACACAGAAACAGACAGATAGATAGATAGATAGATAGATAGATAGATAGATAGATAGATTGATAGAAAGACTGTATGCAATAACCCTGGATGTCTGACAGTTGAAGCAGACTGGTGATGTCATTAAGGCTCTATTATGACACGTACAGCTTGGAACCATAACTACTACAGCCCGGCAGCCATTTATAGCCAGTCTCCATTGGAGATGGAAGTGGGCAGAAATGTACTGGCCTATCTTCCCAAGACGCCACAGCAGCCGGACAAATTGTATGTTCGACAGAATGGCTGTTTTATTCAGCCCATAAGGGTGACTACCCACTACAGGTTTTTTTTTTTCACTGCGAAATTCGTAGCAGTTTTTTTTCTGCAGGGGTCTATGGGAATTGTAATGTTAAAATCGAAATCACGCAAATTCGCAATTTACCGCGAAATCGCGATTTTAACATTACAAGTCCCATAGACTCCTGCAGAAAAAAAACCGCTGCGAATTTCGCAGTGAAAAAAAACTGTAGTGGGTAGTCATCCTAAGGGGGAAACGGCGGCCTACAAAATCTGATTGGTCGCTGCTGCCACCATTTATGAAAAGGTCGGCTCAGTTCTTCCATGGATAAGAATAAGGTCGGTACATAGGCAGGCAGGTAGGTTCAGTTTTTGTAGGTTGAGGAATGCTTATGGGCAAGGCCTTATGTCTGAACGCTGGCGCATGAAATGGCAGAGAGGCCCGGCCCTGTGCATTCACTGATTATTGCCGTCAGCTGCTGTCTGCTTTCAAGCATGAATCAGGGGCTTCACACTTATCAACTGGCTTTGATTGTGGGTCACGCAGGTTGGTTGCAATGCCCTAGTATAAACGATACCTGGAACACAAGCCAGTCCTCAGGATGCATTCTAACTCAAGAGTACGATCACGTTGTGCCTGACCAATGTTTCCATCTTGGGTAATAGCACAGTCCTAAGCGATATGGAGTGGAGTTGGCATATGAGCTGGTCTGTGGTTTTGCTTCCAACAGTTTCTACCGCACGCAGATGCTCGGTGGATACAATGTTGCGCGCTGGGGAAAACCCCAGGAATAATCCACAGCAGGCAGGCAAGCAAAGTATAAATAAGGGGGGGATTGGTTAGCTGCCTGCAACTCTTGCTTGTACCCGAATAAGGTTTTGCCTGCAACGCGGCCTTGTACTGCTTGAGGCGACGTGACATTCATGCACAAGGCACAGGTGCTGGCAGGTTTCTGCGGGCACCCACAGTGCAGCGTTGCATTCTTGAAACCGTTGCTTGACCCTTTCCCTAAAATCAGGAAGATTCGCTTACACCTCTTATGGCTTATAATAGCCGTCTCCTGGGATAACAATAGCAATACTGAGAAGAATGAAAATAAAACGCATCATAGGCTGAAGAAATTAAACGCTCGGCACGTCTTTTCTTCAGCCTTACATGACTATATATCTATATATGTATACATCCATATATTTGGGTAGAAATCCATAAAAATATATATCGATATATATTTATATAGATATTTATCTATACACAGAAACAGACAGATAGATAGATAGATAGATAGATAGATAGATAGATAGATAGATAGATAGATAGATTGATAGAAAGACTGTATGCAATAACCCTGGATGTCTGACAGTTGAAGCAGACTGGTGATGTCATTAAGGCTCTATTATGACACGTACAGCTTGGAACCATAACTACTACAGCCCGGCAGCCATTTATAGCCAGTCTCCATTGGAGATGGAAGTGGGCAGAAATGTACTGGCCTATCTTCCCAAGACGCCACAGCAGCCGGACAAATTGTATGTTCGACAGAATGGCTGTTTTATTCAGCCCATAAGGGTGACTACCCACTACAGGTTTTTTTTTCACTGCGAAATTCGTAGCAGTTTTTTTTCTGCAGGGGTCTATGGGACTTGTAATGTTAAAATCGAAATCACGCAAAATCGCAATTTACCGCAAAATCGCGATTTTAACATTACAAGTCCCATAGACCCCTGCAGAAAAAAAAAAAAGCTGCGAATTTCGCAGTGAAAAAAAACTGTAGTGAGTAGTCACCCTAAGGGGGAAACGGCGGCCTACAAAATCTGATTGGTCGCTGCTGCCACCATTTATGAAAAGGTCGGCTCAGTTCTTCCATGGATAAGAATAAGGTAGGTACATAGGCAGGCAGGTAGGTTCAGTTTTTGTAGGTTGAGGAATGCTTATGGGCAAGGCCTTATGTCTGAACGCTGGCGCATGAAATGGCACAGAGGCCCGGCCCTGTGCATTCACTGATTATTGCCGTCAGCTGCTGTCTGCTTTCAAGCATGAATCAGGGGCTTCACACTTATCAACTGGCTTTGATTGTGGGTCACGCAGGTTGGTTGCAATGCCCTAGTATAAACGATACCTGGAACACAAGCCAGTCCTCAGGATGCATTCTAACTCAAGAGCACGATCACGTTGTGCCTGACCAATGTTTCCATCTTGGGTAGTAGCACAGTCCTAAGCGATATGGAGTGGAGTTGGCATATGAGCTGGTCTGTGGTTTTGCTTCCAACAGTTTCTACCGCACGCAGATGCTCAGTGGATACAATGTTGCGCGCTGGGGAAAACCCCAGGAATAATCCACAGCAGGCAGGCAAGCAAAGTATAAATAAGGGGGGGATTGGTTAGCTGCCTGCAACTCTTGCTTGTACCCGAATAAGGTTTTGCCTGCAACGCGGCCTTGTACTGCTTGAGGCGACGTGACATTCATGCACAAGGCACAGGTGCTGACAGGTTTCTGCGGGCACCCACAGTGCAGCGTTGCATTCTTGAAACCGTTGCTTGACCCTTTCCCTAAAATCAGGAAGATTCGCTTACACCTCTTATGGCTTATAATAGCCGTCTCCTGGGATAACAATAGCAATACTGAGAAGAATGAAAATAAAACGCATCATAGGCTGAAGAAATTAAACGCTCGGCACGTCTTTTCTTCAGCCTTACATGACTATATATCTATATATGTATACATCCATATATTTGGGTAGAAATCCATAAAAATATATATCGATATATATTTATATAGATATTTATCTATACACAGAAACAGACAGATAGATAGATAGATAGATAGATAGATAGATAGATAGATAGATAGATAGATAGATAGATAGATAGATTGATAGAAAGACTGTATGCAATAACCCTGGATGTCTGACAGTTGAAGCTGACTGGTGATGTCATTAAGACTCTATTATGACACGTACAGCTTGGAAGCATAAATACTACAGCACGGCAGCCATTTATAGCCAGTCTCCATTGGAGATGGAAGTGGGCAGGAATGTACTGGCCTATCTTCCCAAGACGCCACAGCAGCCGGACAAATTGTATGTTCGACAGAATGGCTGTTTTATTCAGCCCATAAGGGTGACTACCCACTACAGGTTTTTTTTTTTCACTGCGAAATTCGTAGCAGTTTTTTTTCTGCAGGGGTCTATGGGAATTGTAATGTTAAAATCGAAATCACGCAAATTCGCAATTTACCGCGAAATCGCGATTTTAACATTACAAGTCCCATAGACTCCTGCAGAAAAAAAACCGCTGCGAATTTCGCAGTGAAAAAAAACTGTAGTGGGTAGTCATCCTAAGGGGGAAACGGCGGCCTACAAAATCTGATTGGTCGCTGCTGCCACCATTTATGAAAAGGTCGGCTCAGTTCTTCCATGGATAAGAATAAGGTCGGTACATAGGCAGGCAGGTAGGTTCAGTTTTTGTAGGTTGAGGAATGCTTATGGGCAAGGCCTTATGTCTGAACGCTGGCGCATGAAATGGCAGAGAGGCCCGGCCCTGTGCATTCACTGATTATTGCCGTCAGCTGCTGTCTGCTTTCAAGCATGAATCAGGGGCTTCACACTTATCAACTGGCTTTGATTGTGGGTCACGCAGGTTGGTTGCAATGCCCTAGTATAAACGATACCTGGAACACAAGCCAGTCCTCAGGATGCATTCTAACTCAAGAGCACGATCACGTTGTGCCTGACCAATGTTTCCATCTTGGGTAGTAGCACAGTCCTAAGCGATATGGAGTGGAGTTGGCATATGAGCTGGTCTGTGGTTTTGCTTCCAACAGTTTCTACCGCACGCAGATGCTCAGTGGATACAATGTTGCGCGCTGGGGAAAACCCCAGGAATAATCCACAGCAGGCAGGCAAGCAAAGTATAAATAAGGGGGGGATTGGTTAGCTGCCTGCAACTCTTGCTTGTACCCGAATAAGGTTTTGCCTGCAACGCGGCCTTGTACTGCTTGAGGCGACGTGACATTCATGCACAAGGCACAGGTGCTGACAGGTTTCTGCGGGCACCCACAGTGCAGCGTTGCATTCTTGAAACCGTTGCTTGACCCTTTCCCTAAAATCAGGAAGATTCGCTTACACCTCTTATGGCTTATAATAGCCGTCTCCTGGGATAACAATAGCAATACTGAGAAGAATGAAAATAAAACGCATCATAGGCTGAAGAAATTAAACGCTCGGCACGTCTTTTCTTCAGCCTTACATGACTATATATCTATATATGTATACATCCATATATTTGGGTAGAAATCCATAAAAATATATATCGATATATATTTATATAGATATTTATCTATACACAGAAACAGACAGATAGATAGATAGATAGATAGATAGATAGATAGATAGATAGATAGATAGATAGATAGATAGATAGATAGATAGATAGAAAGACTGTATGCAATAACCCTGGATGTCTGACAGTTGAAGCAGACTGGTGATGTCATTAAGGCTCTATTATGACACGTACAGCTTGGAACCATAACTACTACAGCCCGGCAGCCATTTATAGCCAGTCTCCATTGGAGATGGAAGTGGGCAGAAATGTACTGGCCTATCTTCCCAAGACGCCACAGCAGCCGGACAAATTGTATGTTCGACAGAATGGCTGTTTTATTCAGCCCATAAGGGTGACTACCCACTACAGGTTTTTTTTTCACTGCGAAATTCGTAGCAGTTTTTTTTCTGCAGGGGTCTATGGGACTTGTAATGTTAAAATCGAAATCACGCAAAATCGCAATTTACCGCAAAATCACGATTTTAACATTACAAGTCCCATAGACCCCTGCAGAAAAAAAAAAAAGCTGCGAATTTCGCAGTGAAAAAAAACTGTAGTGAGTAGTCACCCTAAGGGGGAAACGGCGGCCTACAAAATCTGATTGGTCGCTGCTGCCACCATTTATGAAAAGGTCGGCTCAGTTCTTCCATGGATAAGAATAAGGTCGGTACATAGGCAGGCAGGTAGGTTCAGTTTTTGTAGGTTGAGGAATGCTTATGGGCAAGGCCTTATGTCTGAACGCTGGCGCATGAAATGGCACAGAGGCCCGGCCCTGTGCATTCACTGATTATTGCCGTCAGCTGCTGTCTGCTTTCAAGCATGAATCAGGGGCTTGACACTTATCAACTGGCTTTGATTGTGGGTCACGCAGGTTGGTTGCAATGCCCTAGTATAAACGATACCTGGAACACAAGCCAGTCCTCAGGATGCATTCTAACTCAAGAGCACGATCACGTTGTGCCTGACCAATGTTTCCATCTTGGGTAGTAGCACAGTCCTAAGCGATATGGAGTGGAGTTGGCATATGAGCTGGTCTGTGGTTTTGCTTCCAACAGTTTCTACCGCACGCAGATGCTCAGTGGATACAATGTTGCGCGCTGGGGAAAACCCCAGGAATAATCCACAGCAGGCAGGCAAGCAAAGTATAAATAAGGGGGGGATTGGTTAGCTGCCTGCAACTCTTGCTTGTACCCGAATAAGGTTTTGCCTGCAACGCGGCCTTGTACTGCTTGAGGCGACGTGACATTCATGCACAAGGCACAGGTGCTGGCAGGTTTCTGCGGGCACCCACAGTGCAGCGTTGCATTCTTGAAACCGTTGCTTGACCCTTTCCCTAAAATCAGGAAGATTCGCTTACACCTCTTATGGCTTATAATAGCCGTCTCCTGGGATAACAATAGCAATACTGAGAAGAATGAAAATAAAACGCATCATAGGCTGAAGAAATTAAACGCTCGGCACGTCTTTTCTTCAGCCTTACATGACTATATATCTATATATGTATACATCCATATATTTGGGTAGAAATCCATAAAAATATATATCGATATATATTTATATAGATATTTATCTATACACAGAAACAGACAGATAGATAGATAGATAGATAGATAGATAGATAGATAGATAGATAGATAGATAGATAGATTGATAGAAAGACTGTATGCAATAACCCTGGATGTCTGACAGTTGAAGCTGACTGGTGATGTCATTAAGACTCTATTATGACACGTACAGCTTGGAAGCATAAATACTACAGCACGGCAGCCATTTATAGCCAGTCTCCATTGGAGATGGAAGTGGGCAGGAATGTACTGGCCTATCTTCCCAAGACGCCACAGCAGCCGGACAAATTGTATGTTCGACAGAATGGCTGTTTTATTCAGCCCATAAGGGTGACTACCCACTACAGGTTTTTTTTTTTCACTGCGAAATTCGTAGCAGTTTTTTTTCTGCAGGGGTCTATGGGAATTGTAATGTTAAAATCGAAATCACGCAAATTCGCAATTTACCGCGAAATCGCGATTTTAACATTACAAGTCCCATAGACTCCTGCAGAAAAAAAACCGCTGCGAATTTCGCAGTGAAAAAAAACTGTAGTGGGTAGTCATCCTAAGGGGGAAACGGCGGCCTACAAAATCTGATTGGTCGCTGCTGCCACCATTTATGAAAAGGTCGGCTCAGTTCTTCCATGGATAAGAATAAGGTCGGTACATAGGCAGGCAGGTAGGTTCAGTTTTTGTAGGTTGAGGAATGCTTATGGGCAAGGCCTTATGTCTGAACGCTGGCGCATGAAATGGCAGAGAGGCCCGGCCCTGTGCATTCACTGATTATTGCCGTCAGCTGCTGTCTGCTTTCAAGCATGAATCAGGGGCTTCACACTTATCAACTGGCTTTGATTGTGGGTCACGCAGGTTGGTTGCAATGCCCTAGTATAAACGATACCTGGAACACAAGCCAGTCCTCAGGATGCATTCTAACTCAAGAGCACGATCACGTTGTGCCTGACCAATGTTTCCATCTTGGGTAGTAGCACAGTCCTAAGCGATATGGAGTGGAGTTGGCATATGAGCTGGTCTGTGGTTTTGCTTCCAACAGTTTCTACCGCACGCAGATGCTCAGTGGATACAATGTTGCGCGCTGGGGAAAACCCCAGGAATAATCCACAGCAGGCAGGCAAGCAAAGTATAAATAAGGGGGGGATTGGTTAGCTGCCTGCAACTCTTGCTTGTACCCGAATAAGGTTTTGCCTGCAACGCGGCCTTGTACTGCTTGAGGCGACGTGACATTCATGCACAAGGCACAGGTGCTGACAGGTTTCTGCGGGCACCCACAGTGCAGCGTTGCATTCTTGAAACCGTTGCTTGACCCTTTCCCTAAAATCAGGAAGATTCGCTTACACCTCTTATGGCTTATAATAGCCGTCTCCTGGGATAACAATAGCAATACTGAGAAGAATGAAAATAAAACGCATCATAGGCTGAAGAAATTAAACGCTCGGCACGTCTTTTCTTCAGCCTTACATGACTATATATCTATATATGTATACATCCATATATTTGGGTAGAAATCCATAAAAATATATATCGATATATATTTATATAGATATTTATCTATACACAGAAACAGACAGATAGATAGATAGATAGATAGATAGATAGATAGATAGATAGATAGATAGATAGATAGAAAGACTGTATGCAATAACCCTGGATGTCTGACAGTTGAAGCAGACTGGTGATGTCATTAAGGCTCTATTATGACACGTACAGCTTGGAACCATAACTACTACAGCCCGGCAGCCATTTATAGCCAGTCTCCATTGGAGATGGAAGTGGGCAGAAATGTACTGGCCTATCTTCCCAAGACGCCACAGCAGCCGGACAAATTGTATGTTCGACAGAATGGCTGTTTTATTCAGCCCATAAGGGTGACTACCCACTACAGGTTTTTTTTTCACTGCGAAATTCGTAGCAGTTTTTTTTCTGCAGGGGTCTATGGGACTTGTAATGTTAAAATCGAAATCACGCAAAATCGCAATTTACCGCAAAATCACGATTTTAACATTACAAGTCCCATAGACCCCTGCAGAAAAAAAAAAAAGCTGCGAATTTCGCAGTGAAAAAAAACTGTAGTGAGTAGTCACCCTAAGGGGGAAACGGCGGCCTACAAAATCTGATTGGTCGCTGCTGCCACCATTTATGAAAAGGTCGGCTCAGTTCTTCCATGGATAAGAATAAGGTCGGTACATAGGCAGGCAGGTAGGTTCAGTTTTTGTAGGTTGAGGAATGCTTATGGGCAAGGCCTTATGTCTGAACGCTGGCGCATGAAATGGCACAGAGGCCCGGCCCTGTGCATTCACTGATTATTGCCGTCAGCTGCTGTCTGCTTTCAAGCATGAATCAGGGGCTTGACACTTATCAACTGGCTTTGATTGTGGGTCACGCAGGTTGGTTGCAATGCCCTAGTATAAACGATACCTGGAACACAAGCCAGTCCTCAGGATGCATTCTAACTCAAGAGCACGATCACGTTGTGCCTGACCAATGTTTCCATCTTGGGTAGTAGCACAGTCCTAAGCGATATGGAGTGGAGTTGGCATATGAGCTGGTCTGTGGTTTTGCTTCCAACAGTTTCTACCGCACGCAGATGCTCAGTGGATACAATGTTGCGCGCTGGGGAAAACCCCAGGAATAATCCACAGCAGGCAGGCAAGCAAAGTATAAATAAGGGGGGGATTGGTTAGCTGCCTGCAACTCTTGCTTGTACCCGAATAAGGTTTTGCCTGCAACGCGGCCTTGTACTGCTTGAGGCGACGTGACATTCATGCACAAGGCACAGGTGCTGGCAGGTTTCTGCGGGCACCCACAGTGCAGCGTTGCATTCTTGAAACCGTTGCTTGACCCTTTCCCTAAAATCAGGAAGATTCGCTTACACCTCTTATGGCTTATAATAGCCGTCTCCTGGGATAACAATAGCAATACTGAGAAGAATGAAAATAAAACGCATCATAGGCTGAAGAAATTAAACGCTCGGCACGTCTTTTCTTCAGCCTTACATGACTATATATCTATATATGTATACATCCATATATTTGGGTAGAAATCCATAAAAATATATATCGATATATATTTATATAGATATTTATCTATACACAGAAACAGACAGATAGATAGATAGATAGATAGATAGATAGATAGATAGATAGATAGATAGATAGATAGATAGATAGATAGATAGATAGATAGATAGAAAGACTGTATGCAATAACCCTGGATGTCTGACAGTTGAAGCAGACTGGTGATGTCATTAAGGCTCTATTATGACACGTACAGCTTGGAACCATAACTACTACAGCCCGGCAGCCATTTATAGCCAGTCTCCATTGGAGATGGAAGTGGGCAGAAATGTACTGGCCTATCTTCCCAAGACGCCACAGCAGCCGGACAAATTGTATGTTCGACAGAATGGCTGTTTTATTCAGCCCATAAGGGTGACTACCCACTACAGGTTTTTTTTTTTCACTGCGAAATTCGTAGCAGTTTTTTTTCTGCAGGGGTCTATGGGAATTGTAATGTTAAAATCGAAATCACGCAAATTCGCAATTTACCGCGAAATCGCGATTTTAACATTACAAGTCCCATAGACTCCTGCAGAAAAAAAACCGCTGCGAATTTCGCAGTGAAAAAAAACTGTAGTGGGTAGTCATCCTAAGGGGGAAACGGCGGCCTACAAAATCTGATTGGTCGCTGCTGCCACCATTTATGAAAAGGTCGGCTCAGTTCTTCCATGGATAAGAATAAGGTCGGTACATAGGCAGGCAGGTAGGTTCAGTTTTTGTAGGTTGAGGAATGCTTATGGGCAAGGCCTTATGTCTGAACGCTGGCGCATGAAATGGCACAGAGGCCCGGCCCTGTGCATTCACTGATTATTGCCGTCAGCTGCTGTCTGCTTTCAAGCATGAATCAGGGGCTTGACACTTATCAACTGGCTTTGATTGTGGGTCACGCAGGTTGGTTGCAATGCCCTAGTATAAACGATACCTGGAACACAAGCCAGTCCTCAGGATGCATTCTAACTCAAGAGCACGATCACGTTGTGCCTGACCAATGTTTCCATCTTGGGTAGTAGCACAGTCCTAAGCGATATGGAGTGGAGTTGGCATATGAGCTGGTCTGTGGTTTTGCTTCCAACAGTTTCTACCGCACGCAGATGCTCAGTGGATACAATGTTGCGCGCTGGGGAAAACCCCAGGAATAATCCACAGCAGGCAGGCAAGCAAAGTATAAATAAGGGGGGGATTGGTTAGCTGCCTGCAACTCTTGCTTGTACCCGAATAAGGTTTTGCCTGCAACGCGGCCTTGTACTGCTTGAGGCGACGTGACATTCATGCACAAGGCACAGGTGCTGACAGGTTTCTGCGGGCACCCACAGTGCAGCGTTGCATTCTTGAAACCGTTGCTTGACCCTTTCCCTAAAATCAGGAAGATTCGCTTACACCTCTTATGGCTTATAATAGCCGTCTCCTGGGATAACAATAGCAATACTGAGAAGAATGAAAATAAAACGCATCATAGGCTGAAGAAATTAAACGCTCGGCACGTCTTTTCTTCAGCCTTACATGACTATATATCTATATATGTATACATCCATATATTTGGGAAGAAATCCATTAAAATATATATCGATATATATGTATTTCTATATATTTATATAGATATTTATCTATACACAGAAACAGATAGATAGATAGATAGATTGATAGAAAGACTGTATGCAATAACCCTGGATGTCTGACAGTTGAAGCTGACTGGTGATGTCATTAAGACTCTATTATGACACGTACAGCTTGGAAGCATAAATACTACAGCACGGCAGCCATTTATAGCCAGTCTCCATTGGAGATGGAAGTGGGCAGGAATGTACTGGCCTATCTTCCCAAGACGCCACAGCAGCCGGACAAATTGTATGTTCGACAGAATGGCTGTTTTATTCAGCCCATAAGGGTGACTACCCACTACAGGTTTTTTTTTTTTCACTGCGAAATTCGTAGCAGTTTTTTTTCTGCAGGGGTCTATGGGAATTGTAATGTTAAAATCGAAATCACGCAAATTCGCAATTTACCGCGAAATCGCGATTTTAACATTACAAGTCCCATAGACTCCTGCAGAAAAAAAACCGCTGCGAATTTCGCAGTGAAAAAAAACTGTAGTGGGTAGTCATCCTAAGGGGGAAACGGCGGCCTACAAAATCTGATTGGTCGCTGCTGCCACCATTTATGAAAAGGTCGGCTCAGTTCTTCCATGGATAAGAATAAGGTCGGTACATAGGCAGGCAGGTAGGTTCAGTTTTTGTAGGTTGAGGAATGCTTATGGGCAAGGCCTTATGTCTGAACGCTGGCGCATGAAATGGCAGAGAGGCCCGGCCCTGTGCATTCACTGATTATTGCCGTCAGCTGCTGTCTGCTTTCAAGCATGAATCAGGGGCTTCACACTTATCAACTGGCTTTGATTGTGGGTCACGCAGGTTGGTTGCAATGCCCTAGTATAAACGATACCTGGAACACAAGCCAGTCCTCAGGATGCATTCTAACTCAAGAGCACGATCACGTTGTGCCTGACCAATGTTTCCATCTTGGGTAGTAGCACAGTCCTAAGCGATATGGAGTGGAGTTGGCATATGAGCTGGTCTGTGGTTTTGCTTCCAACAGTTTCTACCGCACGCAGATGCTCAGTGGATACAATGTTGCGCGCTGGGGAAAACCCCAGGAATAATCCACAGCAGGCAGGCAAGCAAAGTATAAATAAGGGGGGGATTGGTTAGCTGCCTGCAACTCTTGCTTGTACCCGAATAAGGTTTTGCCTGCAACGCGGCCTTGTACTGCTTGAGGCGACGTGACATTCATGCACAAGGCACAGGTGCTGGCAGGTTTCTGCGGGCACCCACAGTGCAGCGTTGCATTCTTGAAACCGTTGCTTGACCCTTTCCCTAAAATCAGGAAGATTCGCTTACACCTCTTATGGCTTATAATAGCCGTCTCCTGGGATAACAATAGCAATACTGAGAAGAATGAAAATAAAACGCATCATAGGCTGAAGAAATTAAACGCTCGGCACGTCTTTTCTTCAGCCTTACATGACTATATATCTATATATGTATACATCCATATATTTGGGTAGAAATCCATAAAAATATATATCGATATATATGTATTTCTATATATTTATATAGATATTTATCTATACACAGAAACAGATAGATAGATAGATAGATTGATAGAAAGACTGTATGCAATAACCCTGGATGTCTGACAGTTGAAGCTGACTGGTGATGTCATTAAGACTCTATTATGACACGTACAGCTTGGAAGCATAAATACTACAGCACGGCAGCCATTTATAGCCAGTCTCCATTGGAGATGGAAGTGGGCAGGAATGTACTGGCCTATCTTCCCAAGACGCCACAGCAGCCGGACAAATTGTATGTTCGACAGAATGGCTGTTTTATTCAGCCCATAAGGGTGACTACCCACTACAGGTTTTTTTTTTTTCACTGCGAAATTCGTAGCAGTTTTTTTTCTGCAGGGGTCTATGGGAATTGTAATGTTAAAATCGAAATCACGCAAATTCGCAATTTACCGCGAAATCGCGATTTTAACATTACAAGTCCCATAGACTCCTGCAGAAAAAAAACCGCTGCGAATTTCGCAGTGAAAAAAAACTGTAGTGGGTAGTCATCCTAAGGGGGAAACGGCGGCCTACAAAATCTGATTGGTCGCTGCTGCCACCATTTATGAAAAGGTCGGCTCAGTTCTTCCATGGATAAGAATAAGGTCGGTACATAGGCAGGCAGGTAGGTTCAGTTTTTGTAGGTTGAGGAATGCTTATGGGCAAGGCCTTATGTCTGAACGCTGGCGCATGAAATGGCAGAGAGGCCCGGCCCTGTGCATTCACTGATTATTGCCGTCAGCTGCTGTCTGCTTTCAAGCATGAATCAGGGGCTTGACACTTATCAACTGGCTTTGATTGTGGGTCACGCAGGTTGGTTGCAATGCCCTAGTATAAACGATACCTGGAACACAAGCCAGTCCTCAGGATGCATTCTAACTCAAGAGCACGATCACGTTGTGCCTGACCAATGTTTCCATCTTGGGTAGTAGCACAGTCCTAAGCGATATGGAGTGGAGTTGGCATATGAGCTGGTCTGTGGTTTTGCTTCCAACAGTTTCTACCGCACGCAGATGCTCAGTGGATGCAATGTTGCGCGCTGGGGAAAACCCCAGGAATAATCCACAGCAGGCAGGCAAGCAAAGTATAAATAAGGGGGGGATTGGTTAGCTGCCTGCAACTCTTGCTTGTACCCGAATAAGGTTTTGCCTGCAACGCGGCCTTGTACTGCTTGAGGCGACGTGACATTCATGCACAAGGCACAGGTGCTGACAGGTTTCTGCGGGCACCCACAGTGCAGCGTTGCATTCTTGAAACCGTTGCTTGACCCTTTCCCTAAAATCAGGAAGATTCGCTTACACCTCTTATGGCTTATAATAGCCGTCTCCTGGGATAACAATAGCAATACTGAGAAGAATGAAAATAAAACGCATCATAGGCTGAAGAAATTAAACGCTCGGCACGTCTTTTCTTCAGCCTTACATGACTATATATCTATATATGTATACATCCATATATTTGGGAAGAAATCCATTAAAATATATATCGATATATATGTATTTCTATATATTTATATAGATATTTATCTATACACAGAAACAGATAGATAGATAGATAGATTGATAGAAAGACTGTATGCAATAACCCTGGATGTCTGACAGTTGAAGCTGACTGGTGATGTCATTAAGACTCTATTATGACACGTACAGCTTGGAAGCATAAATACTACAGCACGGCAGCCATTTATAGCCAGTCTCCATTGGAGATGGAAGTGGGCAGGAATGTACTGGCCTATCTTCCCAAGACGCCACAGCAGCCGGACAAATTGTATGTTCGACAGAATGGCTGTTTTATTCAGCCCATAAGGGTGACTACCCACTACAGGTTTTTTTTTTTTCACTGCGAAATTCGTAGCAGTTTTTTTTCTGCAGGGGTCTATGGGAATTGTAATGTTAAAATCGAAATCACGCAAATTCGCAATTTACCGCGAAATCGCGATTTTAACATTACAAGTCCCATAGACTCCTGCAGAAAAAAAACCGCTGCGAATTTCGCAGTGAAAAAAAACTGTAGTGGGTAGTCATCCTAAGGGGGAAACGGCGGCCTACAAAATCTGATTGGTCGCTGCTGCCACCATTTATGAAAAGGTCGGCTCAGTTCTTCCATGGATAAGAATAAGGTCGGTACATAGGCAGGCAGGTAGGTTCAGTTTTTGTAGGTTGAGGAATGCTTATGGGCAAGGCCTTATGTCTGAACGCTGGCGCATGAAATGGCAGAGAGGCCCGGCCCTGTGCATTCACTGATTATTGCCGTCAGCTGCTGTCTGCTTTCAAGCATGAATCAGGGGCTTCACACTTATCAACTGGCTTTGATTGTGGGTCACGCAGGTTGGTTGCAATGCCCTAGTATAAACGATACCTGGAACACAAGCCAGTCCTCAGGATGCATTCTAACTCAAGAGCACGATCACGTTGTGCCTGACCAATGTTTCCATCTTGGGTAGTAGCACAGTCCTAAGCGATATGGAGTGGAGTTGGCATATGAGCTGGTCTGTGGTTTTGCTTCCAACAGTTTCTACCGCACGCAGATGCTCAGTGGATACAATGTTGCGCGCTGGGGAAAACCCCAGGAATAATCCACAGCAGGCAGGCAAGCAAAGTATAAATAAGGGGGGGATTGGTTAGCTGCCTGCAACTCTTGCTTGTACCCGAATAAGGTTTTGCCTGCAACGCGGCCTTGTACTGCTTGAGGCGACGTGACATTCATGCACAAGGCACAGGTGCTGGCAGGTTTCTGCGGGCACCCACAGTGCAGCGTTGCATTCTTGAAACCGTTGCTTGACCCTTTCCCTAAAATCAGGAAGATTCGCTTACACCTCTTATGGCTTATAATAGCCGTCTCCTGGGATAACAATAGCAATACTGAGAAGAATGAAAATAAAACGCATCATAGGCTGAAGAAATTAAACGCTCGGCACGTCTTTTCTTCAGCCTTACATGACTATATATCTATATATGTATACATCCATATATTTGGGTAGAAATCCATAAAAATATATATCGATATATATGTATTTCTATATATTTATATAGATATTTATCTATACACAGAAACAGATAGATAGATAGATAGATTGATAGAAAGACTGTATGCAATAACCCTGGATGTCTGACAGTTGAAGCTGACTGGTGATGTCATTAAGACTCTATTATGACACGTACAGCTTGGAAGCATAAATACTACAGCACGGCAGCCATTTATAGCCAGTCTCCATTGGAGATGGAAGTGGGCAGGAATGTACTGGCCTATCTTCCCAAGACGCCACAGCAGCCGGACAAATTGTATGTTCGACAGAATGGCTGTTTTATTCAGCCCATAAGGGTGACTACCCACTACAGGTTTTTTTTTTTTCACTGCGAAATTCGTAGCAGTTTTTTTTCTGCAGGGGTCTATGGGAATTGTAATGTTAAAATCGAAATCACGCAAATTCGCAATTTACCGCGAAATCGCGATTTTAACATTACAAGTCCCATAGACTCCTGCAGAAAAAAAACCGCTGCGAATTTCGCAGTGAAAAAAAACTGTAGTGGGTAGTCATCCTAAGGGGGAAACGGCGGCCTACAAAATCTGATTGGTCGCTGCTGCCACCATTTATGAAAAGGTCGGCTCAGTTCTTCCATGGATAAGAATAAGGTCGGTACATAGGCAGGCAGGTAGGTTCAGTTTTTGTAGGTTGAGGAATGCTTATGGGCAAGGCCTTATGTCTGAACGCTGGCGCATGAAATGGCAGAGAGGCCCGGCCCTGTGCATTCACTGATTATTGCCGTCAGCTGCTGTCTGCTTTCAAGCATGAATCAGGGGCTTCACACTTATCAACTGGCTTTGATTGTGGGTCACGCAGGTTGGTTGCAATGCCCTAGTATAAACGATACCTGGAACACAAGCCAGTCCTCAGGATGCATTCTAACTCAAGAGCACGATCACGTTGTGCCTGACCAATGTTTCCATCTTGGGTAGTAGCACAGTCCTAAGCGATATGGAGTGGAGTTGGCATATGAGCTGGTCTGTGGTTTTGCTTCCAACAGTTTCTACCGCACGCAGATGCTCAGTGGATACAATGTTGCGCGCTGGGGAAAACCCCAGGAATAATCCACAGCAGGCAGGCAAGCAAAGTATAAATAAGGGGGGGATTGGTTAGCTGCCTGCAACTCTTGCTTGTACCCGAATAAGGTTTTGCCTGCAACGCGGCCTTGTACTGCTTGAGGCGACGTGACATTCATGCACAAGGCACAGGTGCTGACAGGTTTCTGCGGGCACCCACAGTGCAGCGTTGCATTCTTGAAACCGTTGCTTGACCCTTTCCCTAAAATCAGGAAGATTCGCTTACACCTCTTATGGCTTATAATAGCCGTCTCCTGGGATAACAATAGCAATACTGAGAAGAATGAAAATAAAACGCATCATAGGCTGAAGAAATTAAACGCTCGGCACGTCTTTTCTTCAGCCTTACATGACTATATATCTATATATGTATACATCCATATATTTGGGTAGAAATCCATAAAAATATATATCGATATATATTTATATAGATATTTATCTATACACAGAAACAGACAGATAGATAGATAGATAGATAGATAGATAGATAGATAGATAGATAGATAGATTGATAGAAAGACTGTATGCAATAACCCTGGATGTCTGACAGTTGAAGCAGACTGGTGATGTCATTAAGGCTCTATTATGACACGTACAGCTTGGAACCATAACTACTACAGCCCGGCAGCCATTTATAGCCAGTCTCCATTGGAGATGGAAGTGGGCAGAAATGTACTGGCCTATCTTCCCAAGACGCCACAGCAGCCGGACAAATTGTATGTTCGACAGAATGGCTGTTTTATTCAGCCCATAAGGGTGACTACCCACTACAGGTTTTTTTTTTTCACTGCGAAATTCGTAGCAGTTTTTTTTCTGCAGGGGTCTATGGGAATTGTAATGTTAAAATCGAAATCACGCAAATTCGCAATTTACCGCGAAATCGCGATTTTAACATTACAAGTCCCATAGACTCCTGCAGAAAAAAAACCGCTGCGAATTTCGCAGTGAAAAAAAACTGTAGTGGGTAGTCATCCTAAGGGGGAAACGGCGGCCTACAAAATCTGATTGGTCGCTGCTGCCACCATTTATGAAAAGGTCGGCTCAGTTCTTCCATGGATAAGAATAAGGTCGGTACATAGGCAGGCAGGTAGGTTCAGTTTTTGTAGGTTGAGGAATGCTTATGGGCAAGGCCTTATGTCTGAACGCTGGCGCATGAAATGGCAGAGAGGCCCGGCCCTGTGCATTCACTGATTATTGCCGTCAGCTGCTGTCTGCTTTCAAGCATGAATCAGGGGCTTCACACTTATCAACTGGCTTTGATTGTGGGTCACGCAGGTTGGTTGCAATGCCCTAGTATAAACGATACCTGGAACACAAGCCAGTCCTCAGGATGCATTCTAACTCAAGAGTACGATCACGTTGTGCCTGACCAATGTTTCCATCTTGGGTAATAGCACAGTCCTAAGCGATATGGAGTGGAGTTGGCATATGAGCTGGTCTGTGGTTTTGCTTCCAACAGTTTCTACCGCACGCAGATGCTCGGTGGATACAATGTTGCGCGCTGGGGAAAACCCCAGGAATAATCCACAGCAGGCAGGCAAGCAAAGTATAAATAAGGGGGGGATTGGTTAGCTGCCTGCAACTCTTGCTTGTACCCGAATAAGGTTTTGCCTGCAACGCGGCCTTGTACTGCTTGAGGCGACGTGACATTCATGCACAAGGCACAGGTGCTGGCAGGTTTCTGCGGGCACCCACAGTGCAGCGTTGCATTCTTGAAACCGTTGCTTGACCCTTTCCCTAAAATCAGGAAGATTCGCTTACACCTCTTATGGCTTATAATAGCCGTCTCCTGGGATAACAATAGCAATACTGAGAAGAATGAAAATAAAACGCATCATAGGCTGAAGAAATTAAACGCTCGGCACGTCTTTTCTTCAGCCTTACATGACTATATATCTATATATGTATACATCCATATATTTGGGTAGAAATCCATAAAAATATATATCGATATATATTTATATAGATATTTATCTATACACAGAAACAGACAGATAGATAGATAGATAGATAGATAGATAGATAGATAGATAGATAGATAGATAGATAGATAGATAGATAGATAGATAGATAGATAGATAGATAGATTGATAGAAAGACTGTATGCAATAACCCTGGATGTCTGACAGTTGAAGCAGACTGGTGATGTCATTAAGGCTCTATTATGACACGTACAGCTTGGAACCATAACTACTACAGCCCGGCAGCCATTTATAGCCAGTCTCCATTGGAGATGGAAGTGGGCAGAAATGTACTGGCCTATCTTCCCAAGACGCCACAGCAGCCGGACAAATTGTATGTTCGACAGAATGGCTGTTTTATTCAGCCCATAAGGGTGACTACCCACTACAGGTTTTTTTTTCACTGCGAAATTCGTAGCAGTTTTTTTTCTACAGGGGTCTATGGGACTTGTAATGTTAAAATCGAAATCACGCAAAATCGCAATTTACCGCAAAATCGCGATTTTAACATTACAAGTCCCATAGACCCCTGCAGAAAAAAAAAAAAGCTGCGAATTTCGCAGTGAAAAAAAACTGTAGTGAGTAGTCACCCTAAGGGGGAAACGGCGGCCTACAAAATCTGATTGGTCGCTGCTGCCACCATTTATGAAAAGGTCGGCTCAGTTCTTCCATGGATAAGAATAAGGTAGGTACATAGGCAGGCAGGTAGGTTCAGTTTTTGTAGGTTGAGGAATGCTTATGGGCAAGGCCTTATGTCTGAACGCTGGCGCATGAAATGGCACAGAGGCCCGGCCCTGTGCATTCACTGATTATTGCCGTCAGCTGCTGTCTGCTTTCAAGCATGAATCAGGGGCTTGACACTTATCAACTGGCTTTGATTGTGGGTCACGCAGGTTGGTTGCAATGCCCTAGTATAAACGATACCTGGAACACAAGCCAGTCCTCAGGATGCATTCTAACTCAAGAGCACGATCACGTTGTGCCTGACCAATGTTTCCATCTTGGGTAGTAGCACAGTCCTAAGCGATATGGAGTGGAGTTGGCATATGAGCTGGTCTGTGGTTTTGCTTCCAACAGTTTCTACCGCACGCAGATGCTCAGTGGATACAATGTTGCGCGCTGGGGAAAACCCCAGGAATAATCCACAGCAGGCAGGCAAGCAAAGTATAAATAAGGGGGGGATTGGTTAGCTGCCTGCAACTCTTGCTTGTACCCGAATAAGGTTTTGCCTGCAACGCGGCCTTGTACTGCTTGAGGCGACGTGACATTCATGCACAAGGCACAGGTGCTGGCAGGTTTCTGCGGGCACCCACAGTGCAGCGTTGCATTCTTGAAACCGTTGCTTGACCCTTTCCCTAAAATCAGGAAGATTCGCTTACACCTCTTATGGCTTATAATAGCCGTCTCCTGGGATAACAATAGCAATACTGAGAAGAATGAAAATAAAACGCATCATAGGCTGAAGAAATTAAACGCTCGGCACGTCTTTTCTTCAGCCTTACATGACTATATATCTATATATGTATACATCCATATATTTGGGTAGAAATCCATAAAAATATATATCGATATATATTTATATAGATATTTATCTATACACAGAAACAGACAGATAGATAGATAGATAGATAGATAGATAGATAGATAGATAGATAGATAGATAGATTGATAGAAAGACTGTATGCAATAACCCTGGATGTCTGACAGTTGAAGCAGACTGGTGATGTCATTAAGGCTCTATTATGACACGTACAGCTTGGAACCATAACTACTACAGCCCGGCAGCCATTTATAGCCAGTCTCCATTGGAGATGGAAGTGGGCAGAAATGTACTGGCCTATCTTCCCAAGACGCCACAGCAGCCGGACAAATTGTATGTTCGACAGAATGGCTGTTTTATTCAGCCCATAAGGGTGACTACCCACTACAGGTTTTTTTTTTTCACTGCGAAATTCGTAGCAGTTTTTTTTCTGCAGGGGTCTATGGGAATTGTAATGTTAAAATCGAAATCACGCAAATTCGCAATTTACCGCGAAATCGCGATTTTAACATTACAAGTCCCATAGACTCCTGCAGAAAAAAAACCGCTGCAAATTTCGCAGTGAAAAAAAACTGTAGTGGGTAGTCATCCTAAGGGGGAAACGGCGGCCTACAAAATCTGATTGGTCGCTGCTGCCACCATTTATGAAAAGGTCGGCTCAGTTCTTCCATGGATAAGAATAAGGTCGGTACATAGGCAGGCAGGTAGGTTCAGTTTTTGTAGGTTGAGGAATGCTTATGGGCAAGGCCTTATGTCTGAACGCTGGCGCATGAAATGGCAGAGAGGCCCGGCCCTGTGCATTCACTGATTATTGCCGTCAGCTGCTGTCTGCTTTCAAGCATGAATCAGGGGCTTCACACTTATCAACTGGCTTTGATTGTGGGTCACGCAGGTTGGTTGCAATGCCCTAGTATAAACGATACCTGGAACACAAGCCAGTCCTCAGGATGCATTCTAACTCAAGAGTACGATCACGTTGTGCCTGACCAATGTTTCCATCTTGGGTAATAGCACAGTCCTAAGCGATATGGAGTGGAGTTGGCATATGAGCTGGTCTGTGGTTTTGCTTCCAACAGTTTCTACCGCACGCAGATGCTCGGTGGATACAATGTTGCGCGCTGGGG
This sequence comes from Eleutherodactylus coqui, assembly GCF_035609145.1. NCBI lineage: Eukaryota > Metazoa > Chordata > Amphibia > Anura > Eleutherodactylidae > Eleutherodactylus > Eleutherodactylus coqui. The sequence goes on from NW_027102405.1 coordinate 59,757, forward strand.
AAAACCCCAGGAATAATCCACAGCAGGCAGGCAAGCAAAGTATAAATAAGGGGGGGATTGGTTAGCTGCCTGCAACTCTTGCTTGTACCCGAATAAGGTTTTGCCTGCAACGCGGCCTTGTACTGCTTGAGGCGACGTGACATTCATGCACAAGGCACAGGTGCTGGCAGGTTTCTGCGGGCACCCACAGTGCAGCGTTGCATTCTTGAAACCGTTGCTTGACCCTTTCCCTAAAATCAGGAAGATTCGCTTACACCTCTTATGGCTTATAATAGCCGTCTCCTGGGATAACAATAGCAATACTGAGAAGAATGAAAATAAAACGCATCATAGGCTGAAGAAATTAAACGCTCGGCACGTCTTTTCTTCAGCCTTACATGACTATATATCTATATATGTATACATCCATATATTTGGGTAGAAATCCATAAAAATATATATCGATATATATTTATATAGATATTTATCTATACACAGAAACAGACAGATAGATAGATAGATAGATAGATAGATAGATAGATAGATAGATAGATAGATAGATAGATTGATAGAAAGACTGTATGCAATAACCCTGGATGTCTGACAGTTGAAGCAGACTGGTGATGTCATTAAGGCTCTATTATGACACGTACAGCTTGGAACCATAACTACTACAGCCCGGCAGCCATTTATAGCCAGTCTCCATTGGAGATGGAAGTGGGCAGAAATGTACTGGCCTATCTTCCCAAGACGCCACAGCAGCCGGACAAATTGTATGTTCGACAGAATGGCTGTTTTATTCAGCCCATAAGGGTGACTACCCACTACAGGTTTTTTTTTCACTGCGAAATTCGTAGCAGTTTTTTTTCTGCAGGGGTCTATGGGACTTGTAATGTTAAAATCGAAATCACGCAAAATCGCAATTTACCGCAAAATCGCGATTTTAACATTACAAGTCCCATAGACCCCTGCAGAAAAAAAAAAAAGCTGCGAATTTCGCAGTGAAAAAAAACTGTAGTGAGTAGTCACCCTAAGGGGGAAACGGCGGCCTACAAAATCTGATTGGTCGCTGCTGCCACCATTTATGAAAAGGTCGGCTCAGTTCTTCCATGGATAAGAATAAGGTAGGTACATAGGCAGGCAGGTAGGTTCAGTTTTTGTAGGTTGAGGAATGCTTATGGGCAAGGCCTTATGTCTGAACGCTGGCGCATGAAATGGCACAGAGGCCCGGCCCTGTGCATTCACTGATTATTGCCGTCAGCTGCTGTCTGCTTTCAAGCATGAATCAGGGGCTTGACACTTATCAACTGGCTTTGATTGTGGGTCACGCAGGTTGGTTGCAATGCCCTAGTATAAACGATACCTGGAACACAAGCCAGTCCTCAGGATGCATTCTAACTCAAGAGCACGATCACGTTGTGCCTGACCAATGTTTCCATCTTGGGTAGTAGCACAGTCCTAAGCGATATGGAGTGGAGTTGGCATATGAGCTGGTCTGTGGTTTTGCTTCCAACAGTTTCTACCGCACGCAGATGCTCAGTGGATACAATGTTGCGCGCTGGGGAAAACCCCAGGAATAATCCACAGCAGGCAGGCAAGCAAAGTATAAATAAGGGGGGGATTGGTTAGCTGCCTGCAACTCTTGCTTGTACCCGAATAAGGTTTTGCCTGCAACGCGGCCTTGTACTGCTTGAGGCGACGTGACATTCATGCACAAGGCACAGGTGCTGGCAGGTTTCTGCGGGCACCCACAGTGCAGCGTTGCATTCTTGAAACCGTTGCTTGACCCTTTCCCTAAAATCAGGAAGATTCGCTTACACCTCTTATGGCTTATAATAGCCGTCTCCTGGGATAACAATAGCAATACTGAGAAGAATGAAAATAAAACGCATCATAGGCTGAAGAAATTAAACGCTCGGCACGTCTTTTCTTCAGCCTTACATGACTATATATCTATATATGTATACATCAATATATTTGGGTAGAAATCCATAAAAATATATATCGATATATATTTATATAGATATTTATCTATACACAGAAACAGACAGATAGATAGATAGATAGATAGATAGATAGATAGATAGATAGATAGATAGATTGATAGAAAGACTGTATGCAATAACCCTGGATGTCTGACAGTTGAAGCAGACTGGTGATGTCATTAAGGCTCTATTATGACACGTACAGCTTGGAACCATAACTACTACAGCCCGGCAGCCATTTATAGCCAGTCTCCATTGGAGATGGAAGTGGGCAGAAATGTACTGGCCTATCTTCCCAAGACGCCACAGCAGCCGGACAAATTGTATGTTCGACAGAATGGCTGTTTTATTCAGCCCATAAGGGTGACTACCCACTACAGGTTTTTTTTTTTCACTGCGAAATTCGTAGCAGTTTTTTTTCTGCAGGGGTCTATGGGAATTGTAATGTTAAAATCGAAATCACGCAAATTCGCAATTTACCGCGAAATCGCGATTTTAACATTACAAGTCCCATAGACTCCTGCAGAAAAAAAACCGCTGCGAATTTCGCAGTGAAAAAAAACTGTAGTGGGTAGTCATCCTAAGGGGGAAACGGCGGCCTACAAAATCTGATTGGTCGCTGCTGCCACCATTTATGAAAAGGTCGGCTCAGTTCTTCCATGGATAAGAATAAGGTCGGTACATAGGCAGGCAGGTAGGTTCAGTTTTTGTAGGTTGAGGAATGCTTATGGGCAAGGCCTTATGTCTGAACGCTGGCGCATGAAATGGCAGAGAGGCCCGGCCCTGTGCATTCACTGATTATTGCCGTCAGCTGCTGTCTGCTTTCAAGCATGAATCAGGGGCTTCACACTTATCAACTGGCTTTGATTGTGGGTCACGCAGGTTGGTTGCAATGCCCTAGTATAAACGATACCTGGAACACAAGCCAGTCCTCAGGATGCATTCTAACTCAAGAGTACGATCACGTTGTGCCTGACCAATGTTTCCATCTTGGGTAATAGCACAGTCCTAAGCGATATGGAGTGGAGTTGGCATATGAGCTGGTCTGTGGTTTTGCTTCCAACAGTTTCTACCGCACGCAGATGCTCGGTGGATACAATGTTGCGCGCTGGGGAAAACCCCAGGAATAATCCACAGCAGGCAGGCAAGCAAAGTATAAATAAGGGGGGGATTGGTTAGCTGCCTGCAACTCTTGCTTGTACCCGAATAAGGTTTTGCCTGCAACGCGGCCTTGTACTGCTTGAGGCGACGTGACATTCATGCACAAGGCACAGGTGCTGGCAGGTTTCTGCGGGCACCCACAGTGCAGCGTTGCATTCTTGAAACCGTTGCTTGACCCTTTCCCTAAAATCAGGAAGATTCGCTTACACCTCTTATGGCTTATAATAGCCGTCTCCTGGGATAACAATAGCAATACTGAGAAGAATGAAAATAAAACGCATCATAGGCTGAAGAAATTAAACGCTCGGCACGTCTTTTCTTCAGCCTTACATGACTATATATCTATATATGTATACATCCATATATTTGGGTAGAAATCCATAAAAATATATATCGATATATATTTATATAGATATTTATCTATACACAGAAACAGACAGATAGATAGATAGATAGATAGATAGATAGATAGATAGATAGATAGATTGATAGAAAGACTGTATGCAATAACCCTGGATGTCTGACAGTTGAAGCAGACTGGTGATGTCATTAAGGCTCTATTATGACACGTACAGCTTGGAACCATAACTACTACAGCCCGGCAGCCATTTATAGCCAGTCTCCATTGGAGATGGAAGTGGGCAGAAATGTACTGGCCTATCTTCCCAAGACGCCACAGCAGCCGGACAAATTGTATGTTCGACAGAATGGCTGTTTTATTCAGCCCATAAGGGTGACTACCCACTACAGGTTTTTTTTTCACTGCGAAATTCGTAGCAGTTTTTTTTCTGCAGGGGTCTATGGGACTTGTAATGTTAAAATCGAAATCACGCAAAATCGCAATTTACCGCAAAATCGCGATTTTAACATTACAAGTCCCATAGACCCCTGCAGAAAAAAAAAAAAGCTGCGAATTTCGCAGTGAAAAAAAACTGTAGTGAGTAGTCACCCTAAGGGGGAAACGGCGGCCTACAAAATCTGATTGGTCGCTGCTGCCACCATTTATGAAAAGGTCGGCTCAGTTCTTCCATGGATAAGAATAAGGTAGGTACATAGGCAGGCAGGTAGGTTCAGTTTTTGTAGGTTGAGGAATGCTTATGGGCAAGGCCTTATGTCTGAACGCTGGCGCATGAAATGGCACAGAGGCCCGGCCCTGTGCATTCACTGATTATTGCCGTCAGCTGCTGTCTGCTTTCAAGCATGAATCAGGGGCTTGACACTTATCAACTGGCTTTGATTGTGGGTCACGCAGGTTGGTTGCAATGCCCTAGTATAAACGATACCTGGAACACAAGCCAGTCCTCAGGATGCATTCTAACTCAAGAGCACGATCACGTTGTGCCTGACCAATGTTTCCATCTTGGGTAGTAGCACAGTCCTAAGCGATATGGAGTGGAGTTGGCATATGAGCTGGTCTGTGGTTTTGCTTCCAACAGTTTCTACCGCACGCAGATGCTCAGTGGATACAATGTTGCGCGCTGGGGAAAACCCCAGGAATAATCCACAGCAGGCAGGCAAGCAAAGTATAAATAAGGGGGGGATTGGTTAGCTGCCTGCAACTCTTGCTTGTACCCGAATAAGGTTTTGCCTGCAACGCGGCCTTGTACTGCTTGAGGCGACGTGACATTCATGCACAAGGCACAGGTGCTGGCAGGTTTCTGCGGGCACCCACAGTGCAGCGTTGCATTCTTGAAACCGTTGCTTGACCCTTTCCCTAAAATCAGGAAGATTCGCTTACACCTCTTATGGCTTATAATAGCCGTCTCCTGGGATAACAATAGCAATACTGAGAAGAATGAAAATAAAACGCATCATAGGCTGAAGAAATTAAACGCTCGGCACGTCTTTTCTTCAGCCTTACATGACTATATATCTATATATGTATACATCAATATATTTGGGTAGAAATCCATAAAAATATATATCGATATATATGTATTTCTATATATTTATATAGATATTTATCTATACACAGAAACAGATAGATAGATAGATTGATAGAAAGACTGTATGCAATAACCCTGGATGTCTGACAGTTGAAGCTGACTGGTGATGTCATTAAGACTCTATTATGACACGTACAGCTTGGAAGCATAAATACTACAGCACGGCAGCCATTTATAGCCAGTCTCCATTGGAGATGGAAGTGGGCAGGAATGTACTGGCCTATCTTCCCAAGACGCCACAGCAGCCGGACAAATTGTATGTTCGACAGAATGGCTGTTTTATTCAGCCCATAAGGGTGACTACCCACTACAGGTTTTTTTTTTTTCACTGCGAAATTCGTAGCAGTTTTTTTTCTGCAGGGGTCTATGGGAATTGTAATGTTAAAATCGAAATCACGCAAATTCGCAATTTACCGCGAAATCGCGATTTTAACATTACAAGTCCCATAGACTCCTGCAGAAAAAAAACCGCTGCGAATTTCGCAGTGAAAAAAAACTGTAGTGGGTAGTCATCCTAAGGGGGAAACGGCGGCCTACAAAATCTGATTGGTCGCTGCTGCCACCATTTATGAAAAGGTCGGCTCAGTTCTTCCATGGATAAGAATAAGGTCGGTACATAGGCAGGCAGGTAGGTTCAGTTTTTGTAGGTTGAGGAATGCTTATGGGCAAGGCCTTATGTCTGAACGCTGGCGCATGAAATGGCAGAGAGGCCCGGCCCTGTGCATTCACTGATTATTGCCGTCAGCTGCTGTCTGCTTTCAAGCATGAATCAGGGGCTTGACACTTATCAACTGGCTTTGATTGTGGGTCACGCAGGTTGGTTGCAATGCCCTAGTATAAACGATACCTGGAACACAAGCCAGTCCTCAGGATGCATTCTAACTCAAGAGCACGATCACGTTGTGCCTGACCAATGTTTCCATCTTGGGTAGTAGCACAGTCCTAAGCGATATGGAGTGGAGTTGGCATATGAGCTGGTCTGTGGTTTTGCTTCCAACAGTTTCTACCGCACGCAGATGCTCAGTGGATACAATGTTGCGCGCTGGGGAAAACCCCAGGAATAATCCACAGCAGGCAGGCAAGCAAAGTATAAATAAGGGGGGGATTGGTTAGCTGCCTGCAACTCTTGCTTGTACCCGAATAAGGTTTTGCCTGCAACGCGGCCTTGTACTGCTTGAGGCGACGTGACATTCATGCACAAGGCACAGGTGCTGACAGGTTTCTGCGGGCACCCACAGTGCAGCGTTGCATTCTTGAAACCGTTGCTTGACCCTTTCCCTAAAATCAGGAAGATTCGCTTACACCTCTTATGGCTTATAATAGCCGTCTCCTGGGATAACAATAGCAATACTGAGAAGAATGAAAATAAAACGCATCATAGGCTGAAGAAATTAAACGCTCGGCACGTCTTTTCTTCAGCCTTACATGACTATATATCTATATATGTATACATCCATATATTTGGGTAGAAATCCATAAAAATATATATCGATATATATGTATTTCTATATATTTATATAGATATTTATCTATACACAGAAACAGATAGATAGATAGATAGATTGATAGAAAGACTGTATGCAATAACCCTGGATGTCTGACAGTTGAAGCTGACTGGTGATGTCATTAAGACTCTATTATGACACGTACAGCTTGGAAGCATAAATACTACAGCACGGCAGCCATTTATAGCCAGTCTCCATTGGAGATGGAAGTGGGCAGGAATGTACTGGCCTATCTTCCCAAGACGCCACAGCAGCCGGACAAATTGTATGTTCGACAGAATGGCTGTTTTATTCAGCCCATAAGGGTGACTACCCACTACAGGTTTTTTTTTTTTCACTGCGAAATTCGTAGCAGTTTTTTTTCTGCAGGGGTCTATGGGAATTGTAATGTTAAAATCGAAATCACGCAAATTCGCAATTTACCGCGAAATCGCGATTTTAACATTACAAGTCCCATAGACTCCTGCAGAAAAAAAACCGCTGCGAATTTCGCAGTGAAAAAAAACTGTAGTGGGTAGTCATCCTAAGGGGGAAACGGCGGCCTACAAAATCTGATTGGTCGCTGCTGCCACCATTTATGAAAAGGTCGGCTCAGTTCTTCCATGGATAAGAATAAGGTCGGTACATAGGCAGGCAGGTAGGTTCAGTTTTTGTAGGTTGAGGAATGCTTATGGGCAAGGCCTTATGTCTGAACGCTGGCGCATGAAATGGCAGAGAGGCCCGGCCCTGTGCATTCACTGATTATTGCCGTCAGCTGCTGTCTGCTTTCAAGCATGAATCAGGGGCTTCACACTTATCAACTGGCTTTGATTGTGGGTCACGCAGGTTGGTTGCAATGCCCTAGTATAAACGATACCTGGAACACAAGCCAGTCCTCAGGATGCATTCTAACTCAAGAGCACGATCACGTTGTGCCTGACCAATGTTTCCATCTTGGGTAGTAGCACAGTCCTAAGCGATATGGAGTGGAGTTGGCATATGAGCTGGTCTGTGGTTTTGCTTCCAACAGTTTCTACCGCACGCAGATGCTCAGTGGATACAATGTTGCGCGCTGGGGAAAACCCCAGGAATAATCCACAGCAGGCAGGCAAGCAAAGTATAAATAAGGGGGGGATTGGTTAGCTGCCTGCAACTCTTGCTTGTACCCGAATAAGGTTTTGCCTGCAACGCGGCCTTGTACTGCTTGAGGCGACGTGACATTCATGCACAAGGCACAGGTGCTGACAGGTTTCTGCGGGCACCCACAGTGCAGCGTTGCATTCTTGAAACCGTTGCTTGACCCTTTCCCTAAAATCAGGAAGATTCGCTTACACCTCTTATGGCTTATAATAGCCGTCTCCTGGGATAACAATAGCAATACTGAGAAGAATGAAAATAAAACGCATCATAGGCTGAAGAAATTAAACGCTCGGCACGTCTTTTCTTCAGCCTTACATGACTATATATCTATATATGTATACATCCATATATTTGGGTAGAAATCCATAAAAATATATATCGATATATATTTATATAGATATTTATCTATACACAGAAACAGACAGATAGATAGATAGATAGATAGATAGATAGATAGATAGATAGATAGATAGATAGATAGATAGATAGATTGATAGAAAGACTGTATGCAATAACCCTGGATGTCTGACAGTTGAAGCAGACTGGTGATGTCATTAAGGCTCTATTATGACACGTACAGCTTGGAACCATAACTACTACAGCCCGGCAGCCATTTATAGCCAGTCTCCATTGGAGATGGAAGTGGGCAGAAATGTACTGGCCTATCTTCCCAAGACGCCACAGCAGCCGGACAAATTGTATGTTCGACAGAATGGCTGTTTTATTCAGCCCATAAGGGTGACTACCCACTACAGGTTTTTTTTTTTCACTGCGAAATTCGTAGCAGTTTTTTTTCTGCAGGGGTCTATGGGAATTGTAATGTTAAAATCGAAATCACGCAAATTCGCAATTTACCGCGAAATCGCGATTTTAACATTACAAGTCCCATAGACTCCTGCAGAAAAAAAACCGCTGCGAATTTCGCAGTGAAAAAAAACTGTAGTGGGTAGTCATCCTAAGGGGGAAACGGCGGCCTACAAAATCTGATTGGTCGCTGCTGCCACCATTTATGAAAAGGTCGGCTCAGTTCTTCCATGGATAAGAATAAGGTCGGTACATAGGCAGGCAGGTAGGTTCAGTTTTTGTAGGTTGAGGAATGCTTATGGGCAAGGCCTTATGTCTGAACGCTGGCGCATGAAATGGCAGAGAGGCCCGGCCCTGTGCATTCACTGATTATTGCCGTCAGCTGCTGTCTGCTTTCAAGCATGAATCAGGGGCTTCACACTTATCAACTGGCTTTGATTGTGGGTCACGCAGGTTGGTTGCAATGCCCTAGTATAAACGATACCTGGAACACAAGCCAGTCCTCAGGATGCATTCTAACTCAAGAGTACGATCACGTTGTGCCTGACCAATGTTTCCATCTTGGGTAATAGCACAGTCCTAAGCGATATGGAGTGGAGTTGGCATATGAGCTGGTCTGTGGTTTTGCTTCCAACAGTTTCTACCGCACGCAGATGCTCGGTGGATACAATGTTGCGCGCTGGGGAAAACCCCAGGAATAATCCACAGCAGGCAGGCAAGCAAAGTATAAATAAGGGGGGGATTGGTTAGCTGCCTGCAACTCTTGCTTGTACCCGAATAAGGTTTTGCCTGCAACGCGGCCTTGTACTGCTTGAGGCGACGTGACATTCATGCACAAGGCACAGGTGCTGGCAGGTTTCTGCGGGCACCCACAGTGCAGCGTTGCATTCTTGAAACCGTTGCTTGACCCTTTCCCTAAAATCAGGAAGATTCGCTTACACCTCTTATGGCTTATAATAGCCGTCTCCTGGGATAACAATAGCAATACTGAGAAGAATGAAAATAAAACGCATCATAGGCTGAAGAAATTAAACGCTCGGCACGTCTTTTCTTCAGCCTTACATGACTATATATCTATATATGTATACATCCATATATTTGGGTAGAAATCCATAAAAATATATATCGATATATATTTATATAGATATTTATCTATACACAGAAACAGACAGATAGATAGATAGATAGATAGATAGATAGATAGATAGATAGATAGATAGATTGATAGAAAGACTGTATGCAATAACCCTGGATGTCTGACAGTTGAAGCAGACTGGTGATGTCATTAAGGCTCTATTATGACACGTACAGCTTGGAACCATAACTACTACAGCCCGGCAGCCATTTATAGCCAGTCTCCATTGGAGATGGAAGTGGGCAGAAATGTACTGGCCTATCTTCCCAAGACGCCACAGCAGCCGGACAAATTGTATGTTCGACAGAATGGCTGTTTTATTCAGCCCATAAGGGTGACTACCCACTACAGGTTTTTTTTTCACTGCGAAATTCGTAGCAGTTTTTTTTCTGCAGGGGTCTATGGGACTTGTAATGTTAAAATCGAAATCACGCAAAATCGCAATTTACCGCAAAATCGCGATTTTAACATTACAAGTCCCATAGACCCCTGCAGAAAAAAAAAAAAGCTGCGAATTTCGCAGTGAAAAAAAACTGTAGTGAGTAGTCACCCTAAGGGGGAAACGGCGGCCTACAAAATCTGATTGGTCGCTGCTGCCACCATTTATGAAAAGGTCGGCTCAGTTCTTCCATGGATAAGAATAAGGTAGGTACATAGGCAGGCAGGTAGGTTCAGTTTTTGTAGGTTGAGGAATGCTTATGGGCAAGGCCTTATGTCTGAACGCTGGCGCATGAAATGGCACAGAGGCCCGGCCCTGTGCATTCACTGATTATTGCCGTCAGCTGCTGTCTGCTTTCAAGCATGAATCAGGGGCTTGACACTTATCAACTGGCTTTGATTGTGGGTCACGCAGGTTGGTTGCAATGCCCTAGTATAAACGATACCTGGAACACAAGCCAGTCCTCAGGATGCATTCTAACTCAAGAGCACGATCACGTTGTGCCTGACCAATGTTTCCATCTTGGGTAGTAGCACAGTCCTAAGCGATATGGAGTGGAGTTGGCATATGAGCTGGTCTGTGGTTTTGCTTCCAACAGTTTCTACCGCACGCAGATGCTCAGTGGATACAATGTTGCGCGCTGGGGAAAACCCCAGGAATAATCCACAGCAGGCAGGCAAGCAAAGTATAAATAAGGGGGGGATTGGTTAGCTGCCTGCAACTCTTGCTTGTACCCGAATAAGGTTTTGCCTGCAACGCGGCCTTGTACTGCTTGAGGCGACGTGACATTCATGCACAAGGCACAGGTGCTGGCAGGTTTCTGCGGGCACCCACAGTGCAGCGTTGCATTCTTGAAACCGTTGCTTGACCCTTTCCCTAAAATCAGGAAGATTCGCTTACACCTCTTATGGCTTATAATAGCCGTCTCCTGGGATAACAATAGCAATACTGAGAAGAATGAAAATAAAACGCATCATAGGCTGAAGAAATTAAACGCTCGGCACGTCTTTTCTTCAGCCTTACATGACTATATATCTATATATGTATACATCCATATATTTGGGTAGAAATCCATAAAAATATATATCGATATATATTTATATAGATATTTATCTATACACAGAAACAGACAGACAGATAGATAGATAGATAGATAGATAGATAGATAGATAGATAGATAGATAGATAGATAGATTGATAGAAAGACTGTATGCAATAACCCTGGATGTCTGACAGTTGAAGCAGACTGGTGATGTCATTAAGGCTCTATTATGACACGTACAGCTTGGAACCATAACTACTACAGCCCGGCAGCCATTTATAGCCAGTCTCCATTGGAGATGGAAGTGGGCAGAAATGTACTGGCCTATCTTCCCAAGACGCCACAGCAGCCGGACAAATTGTATGTTCGACAGAATGGCTGTTTTATTCAGCCCATAAGGGTGACTACCCACTACAGGTTTTTTTTTTTCACTGCGAAATTCGTAGCAGTTTTTTTTCTGCAGGGGTCTATGGGAATTGTAATGTTAAAATCGAAATCACGCAAATTCGCAATTTACCGCGAAATCGCGATTTTAACATTACAAGTCCCATAGACTCCTGCAGAAAAAAAACCGCTGCGAATTTCGCAGTGAAAAAAAACTGTAGTGGGTAGTCATCCTAAGGGGGAAACGGCGGCCTACAAAATCTGATTGGTCGCTGCTGCCACCATTTATGAAAAGGTCGGCTCAGTTCTTCCATGGATAAGAATAAGGTCGGTACATAGGCAGGCAGGTAGGTTCAGTTTTTGTAGGTTGAGGAATGCTTATGGGCAAGGCCTTATGTCTGAACGCTGGCGCATGAAATGGCAGAGAGGCCCGGCCCTGTGCATTCACTGATTATTGCCGTCAGCTGCTGTCTGCTTTCAAGCATGAATCAGGGGCTTCACACTTATCAACTGGCTTTGATTGTGGGTCACGCAGGTTGGTTGCAATGCCCTAGTATAAACGATACCTGGAACACAAGCCAGTCCTCAGGATGCATTCTAACTCAAGAGTACGATCACGTTGTGCCTGACCAATGTTTCCATCTTGGGTAATAGCACAGTCCTAAGCGATATGGAGTGGAGTTGGCATATGAGCTGGTCTGTGGTTTTGCTTCCAACAGTTTCTACCGCACGCAGATGCTCGGTGGATACAATGTTGCGCGCTGGGGAAAACCCCAGGAATAATCCACAGCAGGCAGGCAAGCAAAGTATAAATAAGGGGGGGATTGGTTAGCTGCCTGCAACTCTTGCTTGTACCCGAATAAGGTTTTGCCTGCAACGCGGCCTTGTACTGCTTGAGGCGACGTGACATTCATGCACAAGGCACAGGTGCTGGCAGGTTTCTGCGGGCACCCACAGTGCAGCGTTGCATTCTTGAAACCGTTGCTTGACCCTTTCCCTAAAATCAGGAAGATTCGCTTACACCTCTTATGGCTTATAATAGCCGTCTCCTGGGATAACAATAGCAATACTGAGAAGAATGAAAATAAAACGCATCATAGGCTGAAGAAATTAAACGCTCGGCACGTCTTTTCTTCAGCCTTACATGACTATATATCTATATATGTATACATCCATATATTTGGGTAGAAATCCATAAAAATATATATCGATATATATTTATATAGATATTTATCTATACACAGAAACAGACAGATAGATAGATAGATAGATAGATAGATAGATAGATAGATAGATAGATAGATTGATAGAAAGACTGTATGCAATAACCCTGGATGTCTGACAGTTGAAGCAGACTGGTGATGTCATTAAGGCTCTATTATGACACGTACAGCTTGGAACCATAACTACTACAGCCCGGCAGCCATTTATAGCCAGTCTCCATTGGAGATGGAAGTGGGCAGAAATGTACTGGCCTATCTTCCCAAGACGCCACAGCAGCCGGACAAATTGTATGTTCGACAGAATGGCTGTTTTATTCAGCCCATAAGGGTGACTACCCACTACAGGTTTTTTTTTCACTGCGAAATTCGTAGCAGTTTTTTTTCTGCAGGGGTCTATGGGACTTGTAATGTTAAAATCGAAATCACGCAAAATCGCAATTTACCGCAAAATCGCGATTTTAACATTACAAGTCCCATAGACCCCTGCAGAAAAAAAAAAAAGCTGCGAATTTCGCAGTGAAAAAAAACTGTAGTGAGTAGTCACCCTAAGGGGGAAACGGCGGCCTACAAAATCTGATTGGTCGCTGCTGCCACCATTTATGAAAAGGTCGGCTCAGTTCTTCCATGGATAAGAATAAGGTAGGTACATAGGCAGGCAGGTAGGTTCAGTTTTTGTAGGTTGAGGAATGCTTATGGGCAAGGCCTTATGTCTGAACGCTGGCGCATGAAATGGCACAGAGGCCCGGCCCTGTGCATTCACTGATTATTGCCGTCAGCTGCTGTCTGCTTTCAAGCATGAATCAGGGGCTTGACACTTATCAACTGGCTTTGATTGTGGGTCACGCAGGTTGGTTGCAATGCCCTAGTATAAACGATACCTGGAACACAAGCCAGTCCTCAGGATGCATTCTAACTCAAGAGCACGATCACGTTGTGCCTGACCAATGTTTCCATCTTGGGTAGTAGCACAGTCCTAAGCGATATGGAGTGGAGTTGGCATATGAGCTGGTCTGTGGTTTTGCTTCCAACAGTTTCTACCGCACGCAGATGCTCAGTGGATACAATGTTGCGCGCTGGGGAAAACCCCAGGAATAATCCACAGCAGGCAGGCAAGCAAAGTATAAATAAGGGGGGGATTGGTTAGCTGCCTGCAACTCTTGCTTGTACCCGAATAAGGTTTTGCCTGCAACGCGGCCTTGTACTGCTTGAGGCGACGTGACATTCATGCACAAGGCACAGGTGCTGGCAGGTTTCTGCGGGCACCCACAGTGCAGCGTTGCATTCTTGAAACCGTTGCTTGACCCTTTCCCTAAAATCAGGAAGATTCGCTTACACCTCTTATGGCTTATAATAGCCGTCTCCTGGGATAACAATAGCAATACTGAGAAGAATGAAAATAAAACGCATCATAGGCTGAAGAAATTAAACGCTCGGCACGTCTTTTCTTCAGCCTTACATGACTATATATCTATATATGTATACATCCATATATTTGGGTAGAAATCCATAAAAATATATATCGATATATATGTATTTCTATATATTTATATAGATATTTATCTATACACAGAAACAGATAGATAGATAGATTGATAGAAAGACTGTATGCAATAACCCTGGATGTCTGACAGTTGAAGCTGACTGGTGATGTCATTAAGACTCTATTATGACACGTACAGCTTGGAAGCATAAATACTACAGCACGGCAGCCATTTATAGCCAGTCTCCATTGGAGATGGAAGTGGGCAGGAATGTACTGGCCTATCTTCCCAAGACGCCACAGCAGCCGGACAAATTGTATGTTCGACAGAATGGCTGTTTTATTCAGCCCATAAGGGTGACTACCCACTACAGGTTTTTTTTTTTTCACTGCGAAATTCGTAGCAGTTTTTTTTCTGCAGGGGTCTATGGGAATTGTAATGTTAAAATCGAAATCACGCAAATTCGCAATTTACCGCGAAATCGCGATTTTAACATTACAAGTCCCATAGACTCCTGCAGAAAAAAAACCGCTGCGAATTTCGCAGTGAAAAAAAACTGTAGTGGGTAGTCATCCTAAGGGGGAAACGGCGGCCTACAAAATCTGATTGGTCGCTGCTGCCACCATTTATGAAAAGGTCGGCTCAGTTCTTCCATGGATAAGAATAAGGTCGGTACATAGGCAGGCAGGTAGGTTCAGTTTTTGTAGGTTGAGGAATGCTTATGGGCAAGGCCTTATGTCTGAACGCTGGCGCATGAAATGGCAGAGAGGCCCGGCCCTGTGCATTCACTGATTATTGCCGTCAGCTGCTGTCTGCTTTCAAGCATGAATCAGGGGCTTCACACT
Organism: Eleutherodactylus coqui; assembly: GCF_035609145.1. NCBI lineage: Eukaryota > Metazoa > Chordata > Amphibia > Anura > Eleutherodactylidae > Eleutherodactylus > Eleutherodactylus coqui. The sequence goes on from NW_027102405.1 coordinate 74,805, forward strand.
TATCAACTGGCTTTGATTGTGGGTCACGCAGGTTGGTTGCAATGCCCTAGTATAAACGATACCTGGAACACAAGCCAGTCCTCAGGATGCATTCTAACTCAAGAGCACGATCACGTTGTGCCTGACCAATGTTTCCATCTTGGGTAGTAGCACAGTCCTAAGCGATATGGAGTGGAGTTGGCATATGAGCTGGTCTGTGGTTTTGCTTCCAACAGTTTCTACCGCACGCAGATGCTCAGTGGATACAATGTTGCGCGCTGGGGAAAACCCCAGGAATAATCCACAGCAGGCAGGCAAGCAAAGTATAAATAAGGGGGGGATTGGTTAGCTGCCTGCAACTCTTGCTTGTACCCGAATAAGGTTTTGCCTGCAACGCGGCCTTGTACTGCTTGAGGCGACGTGACATTCATGCACAAGGCACAGGTGCTGGCAGGTTTCTGCGGGCACCCACAGTGCAGCGTTGCATTCTTGAAACCGTTGCTTGACCCTTTCCCTAAAATCAGGAAGATTCGCTTACACCTCTTATGGCTTATAATAGCCGTCTCCTGGGATAACAATAGCAATACTGAGAAGAATGAAAATAAAACGCATCATAGGCTGAAGAAATTAAACGCTCGGCACGTCTTTTCTTCAGCCTTACATGACTATATATCTATATATGTATACATCCATATATTTGGGTAGAAATCCATAAAAATATATATCGATATATATGTATTTCTATATATTTATATAGATATTTATCTATACACAGAAACAGATAGATAGATAGATAGATTGATAGAAAGACTGTATGCAATAACCCTGGATGTCTGACAGTTGAAGCTGACTGGTGATGTCATTAAGACTCTATTATGACACGTACAGCTTGGAAGCATAAATACTACAGCACGGCAGCCATTTATAGCCAGTCTCCATTGGAGATGGAAGTGGGCAGGAATGTACTGGCCTATCTTCCCAAGACGCCACAGCAGCCGGACAAATTGTATGTTCGACAGAATGGCTGTTTTATTCAGCCCATAAGGGTGACTACCCACTACAGGTTTTTTTTTTTTCACTGCGAAATTCGTAGCAGTTTTTTTTCTGCAGGGGTCTATGGGAATTGTAATGTTAAAATCGAAATCACGCAAATTCGCAATTTACCGCGAAATCGCGATTTTAACATAACAAGTCCCATAGACTCCTGCAGAAAAAAAACCTCTGCGAATTTCGCAGTGAAAAAAAACTGTAGTGGGTAGTCATCCTAAGGGGGAAACGGCGGCCTACAAAATCTGATTGGTCGCTGCTGCCACCATTTATGAAAAGGTCGGCTCAGTTCTTCCATGGATAAGAATAAGGTCGGTACATAGGCAGGCAGGTAGGTTCAGTTTTTGTAGGTTGAGGAATGCTTATGGGCAAGGCCTTATGTCTGAACGCTGGCGCATGAAATGGCAGAGAGGCCCGGCCCTGTGCATTCACTGATTATTGCCGTCAGCTGCTGTCTGCTTTCAAGCATGAATCAGGGGCTTCACACTTATCAACTGGCTTTGATTGTGGGTCACGCAGGTTGGTTGCAATGCCCTAGTATAAACGATACCTGGAACACAAGCCAGTCCTCAGGATGCATTCTAACTCAAGAGCACGATCACGTTGTGCCTGACCAATGTTTCCATCTTGGGTAGTAGCACAGTCCTAAGCGATATGGAGTGGAGTTGGCATATGAGCTGGTCTGTGGTTTTGCTTCCAACAGTTTCTACCGCACGCAGATGCTCAGTGGATACAATGTTGCGCGCTGGGGAAAACCCCAGGAATAATCCACAGCAGGCAGGCAAGCAAAGTATAAATAAGGGGGGGATTGGTTAGCTGCCTGCAACTCTTGCTTGTACCCGAATAAGGTTTTGCCTGCAACGCGGCCTTGTACTGCTTGAGGCGACGTGACATTCATGCACAAGGCACAGGTGCTGACAGGTTTCTGCGGGCACCCACAGTGCAGCGTTGCATTCTTGAAACCGTTGCTTGACCCTTTCCCTAAAATCAGGAAGATTCGCTTACACCTCTTATGGCTTATAATAGCCGTCTCCTGGGATAACAATAGCAATACTGAGAAGAATGAAAATAAAACGCATCATAGGCTGAAGAAATTAAACGCTCGGCACGTCTTTTCTTCAGCCTTACATGACTATATATCTATATATGTATACATCCATATATTTGGGTAGAAATCCATAAAAATATATATCGATATATATTTATATAGATATTTATCTATACACAGAAACAGACAGATAGATAGATAGATAGATAGATAGATAGATAGATAGATAGATTGATAGAAAGACTGTATGCAATAACCCTGGATGTCTGACAGTTGAAGCAGACTGGTGATGTCATTAAGGCTCTATTATGACACGTACAGCTTGGAACCATAACTACTACAGCCCGGCAGCCATTTATAGCCAGTCTCCATTGGAGATGGAAGTGGGCAGAAATGTACTGGCCTATCTTCCCAAGACGCCACAGCAGCCGGACAAATTGTATGTTCGACAGAATGGCTGTTTTATTCAGCCCATAAGGGTGACTACCCACTACAGGTTTTTTTTTTTTCACTGCGAAATTCGTAGCAGTTTTTTTTCTGCAGGGGTCTATGGGAATTGTAATGTTAAAATCGAAATCACGCAAATTCGCAATTTACCGCGAAATCGCGATTTTAACATTACAAGTCCCATAGACTCCTGCAGAAAAAAAACCGCTGCGAATTTCGCAGTGAAAAAAAACTGTAGTGGGTAGTCATCCTAAGGGGGAAACGGCGGCCTACAAAATCTGATTGGTCGCTGCTGCCACCATTTATGAAAAGGTCGGCTCAGTTCTTCCATGGATAAGAATAAGGTCGGTACATAGGCAGGCAGGTAGGTTCAGTTTTTGTAGGTTGAGGAATGCTTATGGGCAAGGCCTTATGTCTGAACGCTGGCGCATGAAATGGCAGAGAGGCCCGGCCCTGTGCATTCACTGATTATTGCCGTCAGCTGCTGTCTGCTTTCAAGCATGAATCAGGGGCTTCACACTTATCAACTGGCTTTGATTGTGGGTCACGCAGGTTGGTTGCAATGCCCTAGTATAAACGATACCTGGAACACAAGCCAGTCCTCAGGATGCATTCTAACTCAAGAGTACGATCACGTTGTGCCTGACCAATGTTTCCATCTTGGGTAATAGCACAGTCCTAAGCGATATGGAGTGGAGTTGGCATATGAGCTGGTCTGTGGTTTTGCTTCCAACAGTTTCTACCGCACGCAGATGCTCGGTGGATACAATGTTGCGCGCTGGGGAAAACCCCAGGAATAATCCACAGCAGGCAGGCAAGCAAAGTATAAATAAGGGGGGGATTGGTTAGCTGCCTGCAACTCTTGCTTGTACCCGAATAAGGTTTTGCCTGCAACGCGGCCTTGTACTGCTTGAGGCGACGTGACATTCATGCACAAGGCACAGGTGCTGGCAGGTTTCTGCGGGCACCCACAGTGCAGCGTTGCATTCTTGAAACCGTTGCTTGACCCTTTCCCTAAAATCAGGAAGATTCGCTTACACCTCTTATGGCTTATAATAGCCGTCTCCTGGGATAACAATAGCAATACTGAGAAGAATGAAAATAAAACGCATCATAGGCTGAAGAAATTAAACGCTCGGCACGTCTTTTCTTCAGCCTTACATGACTATATATCTATATATGTATACATCCATATATTTGGGTAGAAATCCATAAAAATATATATCGATATATATTTATATAGATATTTATCTATACACAGAAACAGACAGATAGATAGATAGATAGATAGATAGATAGATAGATAGATAGATAGATTGATAGAAAGACTGTATGCAATAACCCTGGATGTCTGACAGTTGAAGCAGACTGGTGATGTCATTAAGGCTCTATTATGACACGTACAGCTTGGAACCATAACTACTACAGCCCGGCAGCCATTTATAGCCAGTCTCCATTGGAGATGGAAGTGGGCAGAAATGTACTGGCCTATCTTCCCAAGACGCCACAGCAGCCGGACAAATTGTATGTTCGACAGAATGGCTGTTTTATTCAGCCCATAAGGGTGACTACCCACTACAGGTTTTTTTTTCACTGCGAAATTCGTAGCAGTTTTTTTTCTGCAGGGGTCTATGGGACTTGTAATGTTAAAATCGAAATCACGCAAAATCGCAATTTACCGCAAAATCGCGATTTTAACATTACAAGTCCCATAGACCCCTGCAGAAAAAAAAAAAAGCTGCGAATTTCGCAGTGAAAAAAAACTGTAGTGAGTAGTCACCCTAAGGGGGAAACGGCGGCCTACAAAATCTGATTGGTCGCTGCTGCCACCATTTATGAAAAGGTCGGCTCAGTTCTTCCATGGATAAGAATAAGGTAGGTACATAGGCAGGCAGGTAGGTTCAGTTTTTGTAGGTTGAGGAATGCTTATGGGCAAGGCCTTATGTCTGAACGCTGGCGCATGAAATGGCACAGAGGCCCGGCCCTGTGCATTCACTGATTATTGCCGTCAGCTGCTGTCTGCTTTCAAGCATGAATCAGGGGCTTGACACTTATCAACTGGCTTTGATTGTGGGTCACGCAGGTTGGTTGCAATGCCCTAGTATAAACGATACCTGGAACACAAGCCAGTCCTCAGGATGCATTCTAACTCAAGAGCACGATCACGTTGTGCCTGACCAATGTTTCCATCTTGGGTAGTAGCACAGTCCTAAGCGATATGGAGTGGAGTTGGCATATGAGCTGGTCTGTGGTTTTGCTTCCAACAGTTTCTACCGCACGCAGATGCTCAGTGGATACAATGTTGCGCGCTGGGGAAAACCCCAGGAATAATCCACAGCAGGCAGGCAAGCAAAGTATAAATAAGGGGGGGATTGGTTAGCTGCCTGCAACTCTTGCTTGTACCCGAATAAGGTTTTGCCTGCAACGCGGCCTTGTACTGCTTGAGGCGACGTGACATTCATGCACAAGGCACAGGTGCTGACAGGTTTCTGCGGGCACCCACAGTGCAGCGTTGCATTCTTGAAACCGTTGCTTGACCCTTTCCCTAAAATCAGGAAGATTCGCTTACACCTCTTATGGCTTATAATAGCCGTCTCCTGGGATAACAATAGCAATACTGAGAAGAATGAAAATAAAACGCATCATAGGCTGAAGAAATTAAACGCTCGGCACGTCTTTTCTTCAGCCTTACATGACTATATATCTATATATGTATACATCCATATATTTGGGTAGAAATCCATAAAAATATATATCGATATATATGTATTTCTATATATTTATATAGATATTTATCTATACACAGAAACAGATAGATAGATAGATAGATTGATAGAAAGACTGTATGCAATAACCCTGGATGTCTGACAGTTGAAGCTGACTGGTGATGTCATTAAGACTCTATTATGACACGTACAGCTTGGAAGCATAAATACTACAGCACGGCAGCCATTTATAGCCAGTCTCCATTGGAGATGGAAGTGGGCAGGAATGTACTGGCCTATCTTCCCAAGACGCCACAGCAGCCGGACAAATTGTATGTTCGACAGAATGGCTGTTTTATTCAGCCCATAAGGGTGACTACCCACTACAGGTTTTTTTTTTTTCACTGCGAAATTCGTAGCAGTTTTTTTTCTGCAGGGGTCTATGGGAATTGTAATGTTAAAATCGAAATCACGCAAATTCGCAATTTACCGCGAAATCGCGATTTTAACATTACAAGTCCCATAGACTCCTGCAGAAAAAAAACCGCTGCGAATTTCGCAGTGAAAAAAAACTGTAGTGGGTAGTCATCCTAAGGGGGAAACGGCGGCCTACAAAATCTGATTGGTCGCTGCTGCCACCATTTATGAAAAGGTCGGCTCAGTTCTTCCATGGATAAGAATAAGGTCGGTACATAGGCAGGCAGGTAGGTTCAGTTTTTGTAGGTTGAGGAATGCTTATGGGCAAGGCCTTATGTCTGAACGCTGGCGCATGAAATGGCAGAGAGGCCCGGCCCTGTGCATTCACTGATTATTGCCGTCAGCTGCTGTCTGCTTTCAAGCATGAATCAGGGGCTTCACACTTATCAACTGGCTTTGATTGTGGGTCACGCAGGTTGGTTGCAATGCCCTAGTATAAACGATACCTGGAACACAAGCCAGTCCTCAGGATGCATTCTAACTCAAGAGCACGATCACGTTGTGCCTGACCAATGTTTCCATCTTGGGTAGTAGCACAGTCCTAAGCGATATGGAGTGGAGTTGGCATATGAGCTGGTCTGTGGTTTTGCTTCCAACAGTTTCTACCGCACGCAGATGCTCAGTGGATACAATGTTGCGCGCTGGGGAAAACCCCAGGAATAATCCACAGCAGGCAGGCAAGCAAAGTATAAATAAGGGGGGGATTGGTTAGCTGCCTGCAACTCTTGCTTGTACCCGAATAAGGTTTTGCCTGCAACGCGGCCTTGTACTGCTTGAGGCGACGTGACATTCATGCACAAGGCACAGGTGCTGACAGGTTTCTGCGGGCACCCACAGTGCAGCGTTGCATTCTTGAAACCGTTGCTTGACCCTTTCCCTAAAATCAGGAAGATTCGCTTACACCTCTTATGGCTTATAATAGCCGTCTCCTGGGATAACAATAGCAATACTGAGAAGAATGAAAATAAAACGCATCATAGGCTGAAGAAATTAAACGCTCGGCACGTCTTTTCTTCAGCCTTACATGACTATATATCTATATATGTATACATCCATATATTTGGGTAGAAATCCATAAAAATATATATCGATATATATTTATATAGATATTTATCTATACACAGAAACAGACAGATAGATAGATAGATAGATAGATAGATAGATAGATAGATAGATAGATAGATAGATAGATAGATAGATTGATAGAAAGACTGTATGCAATAACCCTGGATGTCTGACAGTTGAAGCAGACTGGTGATGTCATTAAGGCTCTATTATGACACGTACAGCTTGGAACCATAACTACTACAGCCCGGCAGCCATTTATAGCCAGTCTCCATTGGAGATGGAAGTGGGCAGAAATGTACTGGCCTATCTTCCCAAGACGCCACAGCAGCCGGACAAATTGTATGTTCGACAGAATGGCTGTTTTATTCAGCCCATAAGGGTGACTACCCACTACAGGTTTTTTTTTTTCACTGCGAAATTCGTAGCAGTTTTTTTTCTGCAGGGGTCTATGGGAATTGTAATGTTAAAATCGAAATCACGCAAATTCGCAATTTACCGCGAAATCGCGATTTTAACATTACAAGTCCCATAGACTCCTGCAGAAAAAAAACCGCTGCGAATTTCGCAGTGAAAAAAAACTGTAGTGGGTAGTCATCCTAAGGGGGAAACGGCGGCCTACAAAATCTGATTGGTCGCTGCTGCCACCATTTATGAAAAGGTCGGCTCAGTTCTTCCATGGATAAGAATAAGGTCGGTACATAGGCAGGCAGGTAGGTTCAGTTTTTGTAGGTTGAGGAATGCTTATGGGCAAGGCCTTATGTCTGAACGCTGGCGCATGAAATGGCAGAGAGGCCCGGCCCTGTGCATTCACTGATTATTGCCGTCAGCTGCTGTCTGCTTTCAAGCATGAATCAGGGGCTTCACACTTATCAACTGGCTTTGATTGTGGGTCACGCAGGTTGGTTGCAATGCCCTAGTATAAACGATACCTGGAACACAAGCCAGTCCTCAGGATGCATTCTAACTCAAGAGTACGATCACGTTGTGCCTGACCAATGTTTCCATCTTGGGTAATAGCACAGTCCTAAGCGATATGGAGTGGAGTTGGCATATGAGCTGGTCTGTGGTTTTGCTTCCAACAGTTTCTACCGCACGCAGATGCTCGGTGGATACAATGTTGCGCGCTGGGGAAAACCCCAGGAATAATCCACAGCAGGCAGGCAAGCAAAGTATAAATAAGGGGGGGATTGGTTAGCTGCCTGCAACTCTTGCTTGTACCCGAATAAGGTTTTGCCTGCAACGCGGCCTTGTACTGCTTGAGGCGACGTGACATTCATGCACAAGGCACAGGTGCTGGCAGGTTTCTGCGGGCACCCACAGTGCAGCGTTGCATTCTTGAAACCGTTGCTTGACCCTTTCCCTAAAATCAGGAAGATTCGCTTACACCTCTTATGGCTTATAATAGCCGTCTCCTGGGATAACAATAGCAATACTGAGAAGAATGAAAATAAAACGCATCATAGGCTGAAGAAATTAAACGCTCGGCACGTCTTTTCTTCAGCCTTACATGACTATATATCTATATATGTATACATCCATATATTTGGGTAGAAATCCATAAAAATATATATCGATATATATTTATATAGATATTTATCTATACACAGAAACAGACAGATAGATAGATAGATAGATAGATAGATAGATAGATAGATAGATAGATAGATAGATTGATAGAAAGACTGTATGCAATAACCCTGGATGTCTGACAGTTGAAGCAGACTGGTGATGTCATTAAGGCTCTATTATGACACGTACAGCTTGGAACCATAACTACTACAGCCCGGCAGCCATTTATAGCCAGTCTCCATTGGAGATGGAAGTGGGCAGAAATGTACTGGCCTATCTTCCCAAGACGCCACAGCAGCCGGACAAATTGTATGTTCGACAGAATGGCTGTTTTATTCAGCCCATAAGGGTGACTACCCACTACAGGTTTTTTTTTCACTGCGAAATTCGTAGCAGTTTTTTTTCTGCAGGGGTCTATGGGACTTGTAATGTTAAAATCGAAATCACGCAAAATCGCAATTTACCGCAAAATCGCGATTTTAACATTACAAGTCCCATAGACCCCTGCAGAAAAAAAAAAAAGCTGCGAATTTCGCAGTGAAAAAAAACTGTAGTGAGTAGTCACCCTAAGGGGGAAACGGCGGCCTACAAAATCTGATTGGTCGCTGCTGCCACCATTTATGAAAAGGTCGGCTCAGTTCTTCCATGGATAAGAATAAGGTAGGTACATAGGCAGGCAGGTAGGTTCAGTTTTTGTAGGTTGAGGAATGCTTATGGGCAAGGCCTTATGTCTGAACGCTGGCGCATGAAATGGCACAGAGGCCCGGCCCTGTGCATTCACTGATTATTGCCGTCAGCTGCTGTCTGCTTTCAAGCATGAATCAGGGGCTTGACACTTATCAACTGGCTTTGATTGTGGGTCACGCAGGTTGGTTGCAATGCCCTAGTATAAACGATACCTGGAACACAAGCCAGTCCTCAGGATGCATTCTAACTCAAGAGCACGATCACGTTGTGCCTGACCAATGTTTCCATCTTGGGTAGTAGCACAGTCCTAAGCGATATGGAGTGGAGTTGGCATATGAGCTGGTCTGTGGTTTTGCTTCCAACAGTTTCTACCGCACGCAGATGCTCAGTGGATACAATGTTGCGCGCTGGGGAAAACCCCAGGAATAATCCACAGCAGGCAGGCAAGCAAAGTATAAATAAGGGGGGGATTGGTTAGCTGCCTGCAACTCTTGCTTGTACCCGAATAAGGTTTTGCCTGCAACGCGGCCTTGTACTGCTTGAGGCGACGTGACATTCATGCACAAGGCACAGGTGCTGGCAGGTTTCTGCGGGCACCCACAGTGCAGCGTTGCATTCTTGAAACCGTTGCTTGACCCTTTCCCTAAAATCAGGAAGATTCGCTTACACCTCTTATGGCTTATAATAGCCGTCTCCTGGGATAACAATAGCAATACTGAGAAGAATGAAAATAAAACGCATCATAGGCTGAAGAAATTAAACGCTCGGCACGTCTTTTCTTCAGCCTTACATGACTATATATCTATATATGTATACATCCATATATTTGGGTAGAAATCCATAAAAATATATATCGATATATATTTATATAGATATTTATCTATACACAGAAACAGACAGATAGATAGATAGATAGATAGATAGATAGATAGATAGATAGATAGATAGATAGATAGATTGATAGAAAGACTGTATGCAATAACCCTGGATGTCTGACAGTTGAAGCAGACTGGTGATGTCATTAAGGCTCTATTATGACACGTACAGCTTGGAACCATAACTACTACAGCCCGGCAGCCATTTATAGCCAGTCTCCATTGGAGATGGAAGTGGGCAGAAATGTACTGGCCTATCTTCCCAAGACGCCACAGCAGCCGGACAAATTGTATGTTCGACAGAATGGCTGTTTTATTCAGCCCATAAGGGTGACTACCCACTACAGGTTTTTTTTTTTCACTGCGAAATTCGTAGCAGTTTTTTTTCTGCAGGGGTCTATGGGAATTGTAATGTTAAAATCGAAATCACGCAAATTCGCAATTTACCGCGAAATCGCGATTTTAACATTACAAGTCCCATAGACTCCTGCAGAAAAAAAACCGCTGCGAATTTCGCAGTGAAAAAAAACTGTAGTGGGTAGTCATCCTAAGGGGGAAACGGCGGCCTACAAAATCTGATTGGTCGCTGCTGCCACCATTTATGAAAAGGTCGGCTCAGTTCTTCCATGGATAAGAATAAGGTCGGTACATAGGCAGGCAGGTAGGTTCAGTTTTTGTAGGTTGAGGAATGCTTATGGGCAAGGCCTTATGTCTGAACGCTGGCGCATGAAATGGCAGAGAGGCCCGGCCCTGTGCATTCACTGATTATTGCCGTCAGCTGCTGTCTGCTTTCAAGCATGAATCAGGGGCTTCACACTTATCAACTGGCTTTGATTGTGGGTCACGCAGGTTGGTTGCAATGCCCTAGTATAAACGATACCTGGAACACAAGCCAGTCCTCAGGATGCATTCTAACTCAAGAGTACGATCACGTTGTGCCTGACCAATGTTTCCATCTTGGGTAATAGCACAGTCCTAAGCGATATGGAGTGGAGTTGGCATATGAGCTGGTCTGTGGTTTTGCTTCCAACAGTTTCTACCGCACGCAGATGCTCGGTGGATACAATGTTGCGCGCTGGGGAAAACCCCAGGAATAATCCACAGCAGGCAGGCAAGCAAAGTATAAATAAGGGGGGGATTGGTTAGCTGCCTGCAACTCTTGCTTGTACCCGAATAAGGTTTTGCCTGCAACGCGGCCTTGTACTGCTTGAGGCGACGTGACATTCATGCACAAGGCACAGGTGCTGGCAGGTTTCTGCGGGCACCCACAGTGCAGCGTTGCATTCTTGAAACCGTTGCTTGACCCTTTCCCTAAAATCAGGAAGATTCGCTTACACCTCTTATGGCTTATAATAGCCGTCTCCTGGGATAACAATAGCAATACTGAGAAGAATGAAAATAAAACGCATCATAGGCTGAAGAAATTAAACGCTCGGCACGTCTTTTCTTCAGCCTTACATGACTATATATCTATATATGTATACATCCATATATTTGGGTAGAAATCCATAAAAATATATATCGATATATATTTATATAGATATTTATCTATACACAGAAACAGACAGATAGATAGATAGATAGATAGATAGATAGATAGATAGATAGATAGATAGATTGATAGAAAGACTGTATGCAATAACCCTGGATGTCTGACAGTTGAAGCAGACTGGTGATGTCATTAAGGCTCTATTATGACACGTACAGCTTGGAACCATAACTACTACAGCCCGGCAGCCATTTATAGCCAGTCTCCATTGGAGATGGAAGTGGGCAGAAATGTACTGGCCTATCTTCCCAAGACGCCACAGCAGCCGGACAAATTGTATGTTCGACAGAATGGCTGTTTTATTCAGCCCATAAGGGTGACTACCCACTACAGGTTTTTTTTTCACTGCGAAATTCGTAGCAGTTTTTTTTCTGCAGGGGTCTATGGGACTTGTAATGTTAAAATCGAAATCACGCAAAATCGCAATTTACCGCAAAATCGCGATTTTAACATTACAAGTCCCATAGACCCCTGCAGAAAAAAAAAAAAGCTGCGAATTTCGCAGTGAAAAAAAACTGTAGTGAGTAGTCACCCTAAGGGGGAAACGGCGGCCTACAAAATCTGATTGGTCGCTGCTGCCACCATTTATGAAAAGGTCGGCTCAGTTCTTCCATGGATAAGAATAAGGTAGGTACATAGGCAGGCAGGTAGGTTCAGTTTTTGTAGGTTGAGGAATGCTTATGGGCAAGGCCTTATGTCTGAACGCTGGCGCATGAAATGGCACAGAGGCCCGGCCCTGTGCATTCACTGATTATTGCCGTCAGCTGCTGTCTGCTTTCAAGCATGAATCAGGGGCTTGACACTTATCAACTGGCTTTGATTGTGGGTCACGCAGGTTGGTTGCAATGCCCTAGTATAAACGATACCTGGAACACAAGCCAGTCCTCAGGATGCATTCTAACTCAAGAGCACGATCACGTTGTGCCTGACCAATGTTTCCATCTTGGGTAGTAGCACAGTCCTAAGCGATATGGAGTGGAGTTGGCATATGAGCTGGTCTGTGGTTTTGCTTCCAACAGTTTCTACCGCACGCAGATGCTCAGTGGATACAATGTTGCGCGCTGGGGAAAACCCCAGGAATAATCCACAGCAGGCAGGCAAGCAAAGTATAAATAAGGGGGGGATTGGTTAGCTGCCTGCAACTCTTGCTTGTACCCGAATAAGGTTTTGCCTGCAACGCGGCCTTGTACTGCTTGAGGCGACGTGACATTCATGCACAAGGCACAGGTGCTGGCAGGTTTCTGCGGGCACCCACAGTGCAGCGTTGCATTCTTGAAACCGTTGCTTGACCCTTTCCCTAAAATCAGGAAGATTCGCTTACACCTCTTATGGCTTATAATAGCCGTCTCCTGGGATAACAATAGCAATACTGAGAAGAATGAAAATAAAACGCATCATAGGCTGAAGAAATTAAACGCTCGGCACGTCTTTTCTTCAGCCTTACATGACTATATATCTATATATGTATACATCCATATATTTGGGTAGAAATCCATAAAAATATATATCGATATATATTTATATAGATATTTATCTATACACAGAAACAGACAGATAGATAGATAGATAGATAGATAGATAGATAGATTGATAGAAAGACTGTATGCAATAACCCTGGATGTCTGACAGTTGAAGCAGACTGGTGATGTCATTAAGGCTCTATTATGACACGTACAGCTTGGAACCATAACTACTACAGCCCGGCAGCCATTTATAGCCAGTCTCCATTGGAGATGGAAGTGGGCAGAAATGTACTGGCCTATCTTCCCAAGACGCCACAGCAGCCGGACAAATTGTATGTTCGACAGAATGGCTGTTTTATTCAGCCCATAAGGGTGACTACCCACTACAGGTTTTTTTTTTTCACTGCGAAATTCGTAGCAGTTTTTTTTCTGCAGGGGTCTATGGGAATTGTAATGTTAAAATCGAAATCACGCAAATTCGCAATTTACCGCGAAATCGCGATTTTAACATTACAAGTCCCATAGACTCCTGCAGAAAAAAAACCGCTGCGAATTTCGCAGTGAAAAAAAACTGTAGTGGGTAGTCATCCTAAGGGGGAAACGGCGGCCTACAAAATCTGATTGGTCGCTGCTGCCACCATTTATGAAAAGGTCGGCTCAGTTCTTCCATGGATAAGAATAAGGTCGGTACATAGGCAGGCAGGTAGGTTCAGTTTTTGTAGGTTGAGGAATGCTTATGGGCAAGGCCTTATGTCTGAACGCTGGCGCATGAAATGGCAGAGAGGCCCGGCCCTGTGCATTCACTGATTATTGCCGTCAGCTGCTGTCTGCTTTCAAGCATGAATCAGGGGCTTCACACTTATCAACTGGCTTTGATTGTGGGTCACGCAGGTTGGTTGCAATGCCCTAGTATAAACGATACCTGGAACACAAGCCAGTCCTCAGGATGCATTCTAACTCAAGAGTACGATCACGTTGTGCCTGACCAATGTTTCCATCTTGGGTAATAGCACAGTCCTAAGCGATATGGAGTGGAGTTGGCATATGAGCTGGTCTGTGGTTTTGCTTCCAACAGTTTCTACCGCACGCAGATGCTCGGTGGATACAATGTTGCGCGCTGGGGAAAACCCCAGGAATAATCCACAGCAGGCAGGCAAGCAAAGTATAAATAAGGGGGGGATTGGTTAGCTGCCTGCAACTCTTGCTTGTACCCGAATAAGGTTTTGCCTGCAACGCGGCCTTGTACTGCTTGAGGCGACGTGACATTCATGCACAAGGCACAGGTGCTGGCAGGTTTCTGCGGGCACCCACAGTGCAGCGTTGCATTCTTGAAACCGTTGCTTGACCCTTTCCCTAAAATCAGGAAGATTCGCTTACACCTCTTATGGCTTATAATAGCCGTCTCCTGGGATAACAATAGCAATACTGAGAAGAATGAAAATAAAACGCATCATAGGCTGAAGAAATTAAACGCTCGGCACGTCTTTTCTTCAGCCTTACATGACTATATATCTATATATGTATACATCCATATATTTGGGTAGAAATCCATAAAAATATATATCGATATATATTTATATAGATATTTATCTATACACAGAAACAGACAGATAGATAGATAGATAGATAGATAGATAGATAGATAGATAGATAGATAGATAGATAGATTGATAGAAAGACTGTATGCAATAACCCTGGATGTCTGACAGTTGAAGCAGACTGGTGATGTCATTAAGGCTCTATTATGACACGTACAGCTTGGAACCATAACTACTACAGCCCGGCAGCCATTTATAGCCAGTCTCCATTGGAGATGGAAGTGGGCAGAAATGTACTGGCCTATCTTCCCAAGACGCCACAGCAGCCGGACAAATTGTATGTTCGACAGAATGGCTGTTTTATTCAGCCCATAAGGGTGACTACCCACTACAGGTTTTTTTTTCACTGCGAAATTCGTAGCAGTTTTTTTTCTGCAGGGGTCTATGGGACTTGTAATGTTAAAATCGAAATCACGCAAAATCGCAATTTACCGCAAAATCGCGATTTTAACATTACAAGTCCCATAGACCCCTGCAGAAAAAAAAAAAGCTGCGAATTTCGCAGTGAAAAAAAACTGTAGTGAGTAGTCACCCTAAGGGGGAAACGGCGGCCTACAAAATCTGATTGGTCGCTGCTGCCACCATTTATGAAAAGGTCGGCTCAGTTCTTCCATGGATAAGAATAAGGTAGGTACATAGGCAGGCAGGTAGGTTCAGTTTTTGTAGGTTGAGGAATGCTTATGGGCAAGGCCTTATGTCTGAACGCTGGCGCATGAAATGGCACAGAGGCCCGGCCCTGTGCATTCACTGATTATTGCCGTCAGCTGCTGTCTGCTTTCAAGCATGAATCAGGGGCTTGACACTTATCAACTGGCTTTGATTGTGGGTCACGCAGGTTGGTTGCAATGCCCTAGTATAAACGATACCTGGAACACAAGCCAGTCCTCAGGATGCATTCTAACTCAAGAGCACGATCACGTTGTGCCTGACCAATGTTTCCATCTTGGGTAGTAGCACAGTCCTAAGCGATATGGAGTGGAGTTGGCATATGAGCTGGTCTGTGGTTTTGCTTCCAACAGTTTCTACCGCACGCAGATGCTCAGTGGATACAATGTTGCGCGCTGGGGAAAACCCCAGGAATAATCCACAGCAGGCAGGCAAGCAAAGTATAAATAAGGGGGGGATTGGTTAGCTGCCTGCAACTCTTGCTTGTACCCGAATAAGGTTTTGCCTGCAACGCGGCCTTGTACTGCTTGAGGCGACGTGACATTCATGCACAAGGCACAGGTGCTGGCAGGTTTCTGCGGGCACCCACAGTGCAGCGTTGCATTCTTGAAACCGTTGCTTGACCCTTTCCCTAAAATCAGGAAGATTCGCTTACACCTCTTATGGCTTATAATAGCCGTCTCCTGGGATAACAATAGCAATACTGAGAAGAATGAAAATAAAACGCATCATAGGCTGAAGAAATTAAACGCTCGGCACGTCTTTTCTTCAGCCTTACATGACTATATATCTATATATGTATACATCCATATATTTGGGTAGAAATCCATAAAAATATATATCGATATATATTTATATAGATATTTATCTATACACAGAAACAGACAGATAGATAGATAGATAGATAGATAGATAGATAGATAGATAGATAGATAGATAGATAGATAGATAGATAGATAGATAGATAGATAGATTGATAGAAAGACTGTATGCAATAACCCTGGATGTCTGACAGTTGAAGCAGACTGGTGATGTCATTAAGGCTCTATTATGACACGTACAGCTTGGAACCATAACTACTACAGCCCGGCAGCCATTTATAGCCAGTCTCCATTGGAGATGGAAGTGGGCAGAAATGTACTGGCCTATCTTCCCAAGACGCCACAGCAGCCGGACAAATTGTATGTTCGACAGAATGGCTGTTTTATTCAGCCCATAAGGGTGACTACCCACTACAGGTTTTTTTTTTTCACTGCGAAATTCGTAGCAGTTTTTTTTCTGCAGGGGTCTATGGGAATTGTAATGTTAAAATCGAAATCACGCAAATTCGCAATTTACCGCGAAATCGCGATTTTAACATTACAAGTCCCATAGACTCCTGCAGAAAAAAAACCGCTGCGAATTTCGCAGTGAAAAAAAACTGTAGTGGGTAGTCATCCTAAGGGGGAAACGGCGGCCTACAAAATCTGATTGGTCGCTGCTGCCACCATTTATGAAAAGGTCGGCTCAGTTCTTCCATGGATAAGAATAAGGTCGGTACATAGGCAGGCAGGTAGGTTCAGTTTTTGTAGGTTGAGGAATGCTTATGGGCAAGGCCTTATGTCTGAACGCTGGCGCATGAAATGGCACAGAGGCCCGGCCCTGTGCATTCACTGATTATTGCCGTCAGCTGCTGTCTGCTTTCAAGCATGAATCAGGGGCTTGACACTTATCAACTGGCTTTGATTGTGGGTCACGCAGGTTGGTTGCAATGCCCTAGTATAAACGATACCTGGAACACAAGCCAGTCCTCAGGATGCATTCTAACTCAAGAGCACGATCACGTTGTGCCTGACCAATGTTTCCATCTTGGGTAGTAGCACAGTCCTAAGCGATATGGAGTGGAGTTGGCATATGAGCTGGTCTGTGGTTTTGCTTCCAACAGTTTCTACCGCACGCAGATGCTCAGTGGATACAATGTTGCGCGCTGGGGAAAACCCCAGGAATAATCCACAGCAGGCAGGCAAGCAAAGTATAAATAAGGGGGGGATTGGTTAGCTGCCTGCAACTCTTGCTTGTACCCGAATAAGGTTTTGCCTGCAACGCGGCCTTGTACTGCTTGAGGCGACGTGACATTCATGCACAAGGCACAGGTGCTGACAGGTTTCTGCGGGCACCCACAGTGCAGCGTTGCATTCTTGAAACCGTTGCTTGACCCTTTCCCTAAAATCAGGAAGATTCGCTTACACCTCTTATGGCTTATAATAGCCGTCTCCTGGGATAACAATAGCAATACTGAGAAGAATGAAAATAAAACGCATCATAGGCTGAAGAAATTAAACGCTCGGCACGTCTTTTCTTCAGCCTTACATGACTATATATCTATATATGTATACATCCATATATTTGGGTAGAAATCCATAAAAATATATATCGATATATATTTATATAGATATTTATCTATACACAGAAACAGACAGATAGATAGATAGATAGATAGATAGATAGATAGATAGATAGATAGATAGATAGATTGATAGAAAGACTGTATGCAATAACCCTGGATGTCTGACAGTTGAAGCAGACTGGTGATGTCATTAAGGCTCTATTATGACACGTACAGCTTGGAACCATAACTACTACAGCCCGGCAGCCATTTATAGCCAGTCTCCATTGGAGATGGAAGTGGGCAGAAATGTACTGGCCTATCTTCCCAAGACGCCACAGCAGCCGGACAAATTGTATGTTCGACAGAATGGCTGTTTTATTCAGCCCATAAGGGTGACTACCCACTACAGGTTTTTTTTTTTCACTGCGAAATTCGTAGCAGTTTTTTTTCTGCAGGGGTCTATGGGAATTGTAATGTTAAAATCGAAATCACGCAAATTCGCAATTTACCGCGAAATCGCGATTTTAACATTACAAGTCCCATAGACTCCTGCAGAAAAAAAACCGCTGCGAATTTCGCAGTGAAAAAAAACTGTAGTGGGTAGTCATCCTAAGGGGGAAACGGCGGCCTACAAAATCTGATTGGTCGCTGCTGCCACCATTTATGAAAAGGTCGGCTCAGTTCTTCCATGGATAAGAATAAGGTCGGTACATAGGCAGGCAGGTAGGTTCAGTTTTTGTAGGTTGAGGAATGCTTATGGGCAAGGCCTTATGTCTGAACGCTGGCGCATGAAATGGCAGAGAGGCCCGGCCCTGTGCATTCACTGATTATTGCCGTCAGCTGCTGTCTGCTTTCAAGCATGAATCAGGGGCTTCACACTTATCAACTGGCTTTGATTGTGGGTCACGCAGGTTGGTTGCAATGCCCTAGTATAAACGATACCTGGAACACAAGCCAGTCCTCAGGATGCATTCTAACTCAAGAGTACGATCACGTTGTGCCTGACCAATGTTTCCATCTTGGGTAATAGCACAGTCCTAAGCGATATGGAGTGGAGTTGGCATATGAGCTGGTCTGTGGTTTTGCTTCCAACAGTTTCTACCGCACGCAGATGCTCGGTGGATACAATGTTGCGCGCTGGGGAAAACCCCAGGAATAATCCACAGCAGGCAGGCAAGCAAAGTATAAATAAGGGGGGGATTGGTTAGCTGCCTGCAACTCTTGCTTGTACCCGAATAAGGTTTTGCCTGCAACGCGGCCTTGTACTGCTTGAGGCGACGTGACATTCATGCACAAGGCACAGGTGCTGGCAGGTTTCTGCGGGCACCCACAGTGCAGCGTTGCATTCTTGAAACCGTTGCTTGACCCTTTCCCTAAAATCAGGAAGATTCGCTTACACCTCTTATGGCTTATAATAGCCGTCTCCTGGGATAACAATAGCAATACTGAGAAGAATGAAAATAAAACGCATCATAGGCTGAAGAAATTAAACGCTCGGCACGTCTTTTCTTCAGCCTTACATGACTATATATCTATATATGTATACATCCATATATTTGGGTCGAAATCCATAAAAATATATATCGATATATATTTATATAGATATTTATCTATACACAGAAACAGACAGATAGATAGATAGATAGATAGATAGATAGATAGATAGATAGATAGATAGATTGATAGAAAGACTGTATGCAATAACCCTGGATGTCTGACAGTTGAAGCAGACTGGTGATGTCATTAAGGCTCTATTATGACACGTACAGCTTGGAACCATAACTACTACAGCCCGGCAGCCATTTATAGCCAGTCTCCATTGGAGATGGAAGTGGGCAGAAATGTACTGGCCTATCTTCCCAAGACGCCACAGCAGCCGGACAAATTGTATGTTCGACAGAATGGCTGTTTTATTCAGCCCATAAGGGTGACTACCCACTACAGGTTTTTTTTTTTCACTGCGAAATTCGTAGCAGTTTTTTTTCTGCAGGGGTCTATGGGAATTGTAATGTTAAAATCGAAATCACGCAAATTCGCAATTTACCGCGAAATCGCGATTTTAACATTACAAGTCCCATAGACTCCTGCAGAAAAAAAACCGCTGCGAATTTCGCAGTGAAAAAAAACTGTAGTGGGTAGTCATCCTAAGGGGGAAACGGCGGCCTACAAAATCTGATTGGTCGCTGCTGCCACCATTTATGAAAAGGTCGGCTCAGTTCTTCCATGGATAAGAATAAGGTCGGTACATAGGCAGGCAGGTAGGTTCAGTTTTTGTAGGTTGAGGAATGCTTATGGGCAAGGCCTTATGTCTGAACGCTGGCGCATGAAATGGCAGAGAGGCCCGGCCCTGTGCATTCACTGATTATTGCCGTCAGCTGCTGTCTGCTTTCAAGCATGAATCAGGGGCTTCACACTTATCAACTGGCTTTGATTGTGGGTCACGCAGGTTGGTTGCAATGCCCTAGTATAAACGATACCTGGAACACAAGCCAGTCCTCAGGATGCATTCTAACTCAAGAGTACGATCACGTTGTGCCTGACCAATGTTTCCATCTTGGGTAATAGCACAGTCCTAAGCGATATGGAGTGGAGTTGGCATATGAGCTGGTCTGTGGTTTTGCTTCCAACAGTTTCTACCGCACGCAGATGCTCGGTGGATACAATGTTGCGCGCTGGGGAAAACCCCAGGAATAATCCACAGCAGGCAGGCAAGCAAAGTATAAATAAGGGGGGGATTGGTTAGCTGCCTGCAACTCTTGCTTGTACCCGAATAAGGTTTTGCCTGCAACGCGGCCTTGTACTGCTTGAGGCGACGTGACATTCATGCACAAGGCACAGGTGCTGGCAGGTTTCTGCGGGCACCCACAGTGCAGCGTTGCATTCTTGAAACCGTTGCTTGACCCTTTCCCTAAAATCAGGAAGATTCGCTTACACCTCTTATGGCTTATAATAGCCGTCTCCTGGGATAACAATAGCAATACTGAGAAGAATGAAAATAAAACGCATCATAGGCTGAAGAAATTAAACGCTCGGCACGTCTTTTCTTCAGCCTTACATGACTATATATCTATATATGTATACATCCATATATTTGGGTAGAAATCCATAAAAATATATATCGATATATATTTATATAGATATTTATCTATACACAGAAACAGACAGATAGATAGATAGATAGATAGATAGATAGATAGATAGATAGATTGATAGATAGATTGATAGAAAGACTGTATGCAATAACCCTGGATGTCTGACAGTTGAAGCAGACTGGTGATGTCATTAAGGCTCTATTATGACACGTACAGCTTGGAACCATAACTACTACAGCCCGGCAGCCATTTATAGCCAGTCTCCATTGGAGATGGAAGTGGGCAGAAATGTACTGGCCTATCTTCCCAAGACGCCACAGCAGCCGGACAAATTGTATGTTCGACAGAATGGCTGTTTTATTCAGCCCATAAGGGTGACTACCCACTACAGGTTTTTTTTTTTCACTGCGAAATTCGTAGCAGTTTTTTTTCTGCAGGGGTCTATGGGAATTGTAATGTTAAAATCGAAATCACGCAAATTCGCAATTTACCGCGAAATCGCGATTTTAACATTACAAGTCCCATAGACTCCTGCAGAAAAAAAACCGCTGCGAATTTCGCAGTGAAAAAAAACTGTAGTGGGTAGTCATCCTAAGGGGGAAACGGCGGCCTACAAAATCTGATTGGTCGCTGCTGCCACCATTTATGAAAAGGTCGGCTCAGTTCTTCCATGGATAAGAATAAGGTCGGTACATAGGCAGGCAGGTAGGTTCAGTTTTTGTAGGTTGAGGAATGCTTATGGGCAAGGCCTTATGTCTGAACGCTGGCGCATGAAATGGCAGAGAGGCCCGGCCCTGTGCATTCACTGATTATTGCCGTCAGCTGCTGTCTGCTTTCAAGCATGAATCAGGGGCTTCACACTTATCAACTGGCTTTGATTGTGGGTCACGCAGGTTGGTTGCAATGCCCTAGTATAAACGATACCTGGAACACAAGCCAGTCCTCAGGATGCATTCTAACTCAAGAGTACGATCACGTTGTGCCTGACCAATGTTTCCATCTTGGGTAATAGCACAGTCCTAAGCGATATGGAGTGGAGTTGGCATATGAGCTGGTCTGTGGTTTTGCTTCCAACAGTTTCTACCGCACGCAGATGCTCGGTGGATACAATGTTGCGCGCTGGGGAAAACCCCAGGAATAATCCACAGCAGGCAGGCAAGCAAAGTATAAATAAGGGGGGGATTGGTTAGCTGCCTGCAACTCTTGCTTGTACCCGAATAAGGTTTTGCCTGCAACGCGGCCTTGTACTGCTTGAGGCGACGTGACATTCATGCACAAGGCACAGGTGCTGGCAGGTTTCTGCGGGCACCCACAGTGCAGCGTTGCATTCTTGAAACCGTTGCTTGACCCTTTCCCTAAAATCAGGAAGATTCGCTTACACCTCTTATGGCTTATAATAGCCGTCTCCTGGGATAACAATAGCAATACTGAGAAGAATGAAAATAAAACGCATCATAGGCTGAAGAAATTAAACGCTCGGCACGTCTTTTCTTCAGCCTTACATGACTATATATCTATATATGTATACATCCATATATTTGGGTAGAAATCCATAAAAATATATATCGATATATATTTATATAGATATTTATCTATACACAGAAACAGACAGATAGATAGATAGATAGATAGATAGATAGATAGATAGATAGATAGATTGATAGAAAGACTGTATGCAATAACCCTGGATGTCTGACAGTTGAAGCAGACTGGTGATGTCATTAAGGCTCTATTATGACACGTACAGCTTGGAACCATAACTACTACAGCCCGGCAGCCATTTATAGCCAGTCTCCATTGGAGATGGAAGTGGGCAGAAATGTACTGGCCTATCTTCCCAAGACGCCACAGCAGCCGGACAAATTGTATGTTCGACAGAATGGCTGTTTTATTCAGCCCATAAGGGTGACTACCCACTACAGGTTTTTTTTTCACTGCGAAATTCGTAGCAGTTTTTTTTCTGCAGGGGTCTATGGGACTTGTAATGTTAAAATCGAAATCACGCAAAATCGCAATTTACCGCAAAATCGCGATTTTAACATTACAAGTCCCATAGACCCCTGCAGAAAAAAAAAAAAGCTGCGAATTTCGCAGTGAAAAAAAACTGTAGTGAGTAGTCACCCTAAGGGGGAAACGGCGGCCTACAAAATCTGATTGGTCGCTGCTGCCACCATTTATGAAAAGGTCGGCTCAGTTCTTCCATGGATAAGAATAAGGTAGGTACATAGGCAGGCAGGTAGGTTCAGTTTTTGTAGGTTGAGGAATGCTTATGGGCAAGGCCTTATGTCTGAACGCTGGCGCATGAAATGGCAGAGAGGCCCGGCCCTGTGCATTCACTGATTATTGCCGTCAGCTGCTGTCTGCTTTCAAGCATGAATCAGGGGCTTGACACTTATCAACTGGCTTTGATTGTGGGTCACGCAGGTTGGTTGCAATGCCCTAGTATAAACGATACCTGGAACACAAGCCAGTCCTCAGGATGCATTCTAACTCAAGAGCACGATCACGTTGTGCCTGACCAATGTTTCCATCTTGGGTAGTAGCACAGTCCTAAGCGATATGGAGTGGAGTTGGCATATGAGCTGGTCTGTGGTTTTGCTTCCAACAGTTTCTACCGCACGCAGATGCTCAGTGGATACAATGTTGCGCGCTGGGGAAAACCCCAGGAATAATCCACAGCAGGCAGGCAAGCAAAGTATAAATAAGGGGGGGATTGGTTAGCTGCCTGCAACTCTTGCTTGTACCCGAATAAGGTTTTGCCTGCAACGCGGCCTTGTACTGCTTGAGGCGACGTGACATTCATGCACAAGGCACAGGTGCTGGCAGGTTTCTGCGGGCACCCACAGTGCAGCGTTGCATTCTTGAAACCGTTGCTTGACCCTTTCCCTAAAATCAGGAAGATTCGCTTACACCTCTTATGGCTTATAATAGCCGTCTCCTGGGATAACAATAGCAATACTGAGAAGAATGAAAATAAAACGCATCATAGGCTGAAGAAATTAAACGCTCGGCACGTCTTTTCTTCAGCCTTACATGACTATATATCTATATATGTATACATCCATATATTTGGGTAGAAATCCATAAAAATATATATCGATATATATTTATATAGATATTTATCTATACACAGAAACAGACAGATAGATAGATAGATAGATAGATAGATAGATAGATAGATAGATAGATAGATAGATAGATTGATAGAAAGACTGTATGCAATAACCCTGGATGTCTGACAGTTGAAGCAGACTGGTGATGTCATTAAGGCTCTATTATGACACGTACAGCTTGGAACCATAACTACTACAGCCCGGCAGCCATTTATAGCCAGTCTCCATTGGAGATGGAAGTGGGCAGAAATGTACTGGCCTATCTTCCCAAGACGCCACAGCAGCCGGACAAATTGTATGTTCGACAGAATGGCTGTTTTATTCAGCCCATAAGGGTGACTACCCACTACAGGTTTTTTTTTTTCACTGCGAAATTCGTAGCAGTTTTTTTTCTGCAGGGGTCTATGGGAATTGTAATGTTAAAATCGAAATCACGCAAATTCGCAATTTACCGCGAAATCGCGATTTTAACATTACAAGTCCCATAGACTCCTGCAGAAAAAAAACCGCTGCGAATTTCGCAGTGAAAAAAAACTGTAGTGGGTAGTCATCCTAAGGGGGAAACGGCGGCCTACAAAATCTGATTGGTCGCTGCTGCCACCATTTATGAAAAGGTCGGCTCAGTTCTTCCATGGATAAGAATAAGGTCGGTACATAGGCAGGCAGGTAGGTTCAGTTTTTGTAGGTTGAGGAATGCTTATGGGCAAGGCCTTATGTCTGAACGCTGGCGCATGAAATGGCACAGAGGCCCGGCCCTGTGCATTCACTGATTATTGCCGTCAGCTGCTGTCTGCTTTCAAGCATGAATCAGGGGCTTGACACTTATCAACTGGCTTTGATTGTGGGTCACGCAGGTTGGTTGCAATGCCCTAGTATAAACGATACCTGGAACACAAGCCAGTCCTCAGGATGCATTCTAACTCAAGAGCACGATCACGTTCTGCCTGACCAATGTTTCCATCTTGGGTAGTAGCACAGTCCTAAGCGATATGGAGTGGAGTTGGCATATGAGCTGGTCTGTGGTTTTGCTTCCAACAGTTTCTACCGCACGCAGATGCTCAGTGGATACAATGTTGCGCGCTGGGGAAAACCCCAGGAATAATCCACAGCAGGCAGGCAAGCAAAGTATAAATAAGGGGGGGATTGGTTAGCTGCCTGCAACTCTTGCTTGTACCCGAATAAGGTTTTGCCTGCAACGCGGCCTTGTACTGCTTGAGGCGACGTGACATTCATGCACAAGGCACAGGTGCTGACAGGTTTCTGCGGGCACCCACAGTGCAGCGTTGCATTCTTGAAACCGTTGCTTGACCCTTTCCCTAAAATCAGGAAGATTCGCTTACACCTCTTATGGCTTATAATAGCCGTCTCCTGGGATAACAATAGCAATACTGAGAAGAATGAAAATAAAACGCATCATAGGCTGAAGAAATTAAACGCTCGGCACGTCTTTTCTTCAGCCTTACATGACTATATATCTATATATGTATACATCCATATATTTGGGTAGAAATCCATAAAAATATATATCGATATATATTTATATAGATATTTATCTATACACAGAAACAGACAGATAGATAGATAGATAGATAGATAGATAGATAGATAGATAGATAGATAGATTGATAGAAAGACTGTATGCAATAACCCTGGATGTCTGACAGTTGAAGCAGACTGGTGATGTCATTAAGGCTCTATTATGACACGTACAGCTTGGAACCATAACTACTACAGCCCGGCAGCCATTTATAGCCAGTCTCCATTGGAGATGGAAGTGGGCAGAAATGTACTGGCCTATCTTCCCAAGACGCCACAGCAGCCGGACAAATTGTATGTTCGACAGAATGGCTGTTTTATTCAGCCCATAAGGGTGACTACCCACTACAGGTTTTTTTTTTTCACTGCGAAATTCGTAGCAGTTTTTTTTCTGCAGGGGTCTATGGGAATTGTAATGTTAAAATCGAAATCACGCAAATTCGCAATTTACCGCGAAATCGCGATTTTAACATTACAAGTCCCATAGACTCCTGCAGAAAAAAAACCGCTGCGAATTTCGCAGTGAAAAAAAACTGTAGTGGGTAGTCATCCTAAGGGGGAAACGGCGGCCTACAAAATCTGATTGGTCGCTGCTGCCACCATTTATGAAAAGGTCGGCTCAGTTCTTCCATGGATAAGAATAAGGTCGGTACATAGGCAGGCAGGTAGGTTCAGTTTTTGTAGGTTGAGGAATGCTTATGGGCAAGGCCTTATGTCTGAACGCTGGCGCATGAAATGGCAGAGAGGCCCGGCCCTGTGCATTCACTGATTATTGCCGTCAGCTGCTGTCTGCTTTCAAGCATGAATCAGGGGCTTCACACTTATCAACTGGCTTTGATTGTGGGTCACGCAGGTTGGTTGCAATGCCCTAGTATAAACGATACCTGGAACACAAGCCAGTCCTCAGGATGCATTCTAACTCAAGAGTACGATCACGTTGTGCCTGACCAATGTTTCCATCTTGGGTAATAGCACAGTCCTAAGCGATATGGAGTGGAGTTGGCATATGAGCTGGTCTGTGGTTTTGCTTCCAACAGTTTCTACCGCACGCAGATGCTCGGTGGATACAATGTTGCGCGCTGGGGAAAACCCCAGGAATAATCCACAGCAGGCAGGCAAGCAAAGTATAAATAAGGGGGGGATTGGTTAGCTGCCTGCAACTCTTGCTTGTACCCGAATAAGGTTTTGCCTGCAACGCGGCCTTGTACTGCTTGAGGCGACGTGACATTCATGCACAAGGCACAGGTGCTGGCAGGTTTCTGCGGGCACCCACAGTGCAGCGTTGCATTCTTGAAACCGTTGCTTGACCCTTTCCCTAAAATCAGGAAGATTCGCTTACACCTCTTATGGCTTATAATAGCCGTCTCCTGGGATAACAATAGCAATACTGAGAAGAATGAAAATAAAACGCATCATAGGCTGAAGAAATTAAACGCTCGGCACGTCTTTTTTTCAGCCTTACATGACTATATATCTATATATGTATACATCCATATATTTGGGTCGAAATCCATAAAAATATATATCGATATATATTTATATAGATATTTATCTATACACAGAAACAGACAGATAGATAGATAGATAGATAGATAGATAGATTGATAGAAAGACTGTATGCAATAACCCTGGATGTCTGACAGTTGAAGCAGACTGGTGATGTCATTAAGGCTCTATTATGACACGTACAGCTTGGAACCATAACTACTACAGCCCGGCAGCCATTTATAGCCAGTCTCCATTGGAGATGGAAGTGGGCAGAAATGTACTGGCCTATCTTCCCAAGACGCCACAGCAGCCGGACAAATTGTATGTTCGACAGAATGGCTGTTTTATTCAGCCCATAAGGGTGACTACCCACTACAGGTTTTTTTTTTTCACTGCGAAATTCGTAGCAGTTTTTTTTCTGCAGGGGTCTATGGGAATTGTAATGTTAAAATCGAAATCACGCAAATTCGCAATTTACCGCGAAATCGCGATTTTAACATTACAAGTCCCATAGACTCCTGCAGAAAAAAAACCGCTGCGAATTTCGCAGTGAAAAAAAACTGTAGTGGGTAGTCATCCTAAGGGGGAAACGGCGGCCTACAAAATCTGATTGGTCGCTGCTGCCACCATTTATGAAAAGGTCGGCTCAGTTCTTCCATGGATAAGAATAAGGTCGGTACATAGGCAGGCAGGTAGGTTCAGTTTTTGTAGGTTGAGGAATGCTTATGGGCAAGGCCTTATGTCTGAACGCTGGCGCATGAAATGGCAGAGAGGCCCGGCCCTGTGCATTCACTGATTATTGCCGTCAGCTGCTGTCTGCTTTCAAGCATGAATCAGGGGCTTCACACTTATCAACTGGCTTTGATTGTGGGTCACGCAGGTTGGTTGCAATGCCCTAGTATAAACGATACCTGGAACACAAGCCAGTCCTCAGGATGCATTCTAACTCAAGAGCACGATCACGTTGTGCCTGACCAATGTTTCCATCTTGGGTAGTAGCACAGTCCTAAGCGATATGGAGTGGAGTTGGCATATGAGCTGGTCTGTGGTTTTGCTTCCAACAGTTTCTACCGCACGCAGATGCTCAGTGGATACAATGTTGCGCGCTGGGGAAAACCCCAGGAATAATCCACAGCAGGCAGGCAAGCAAAGTATAAATAAGGGGGGGATTGGTTAGCTGCCTGCAACTCTTGCTTGTACCCGAATAAGGTTTTGCCTGCAACGCGGCCTTGTACTGCTTGAGGCGACGTGACATTCATGCACAAGGCACAGGTGCTGACAGGTTTCTGCGGGCACCCACAGTGCAGCGTTGCATTCTTGAAACCGTTGCTTGACCCTTTCCCTAAAATCAGGAAGATTCGCTTACACCTCTTATGGCTTATAATAGCCGTCTCCTGGGATAACAATAGCAATACTGAGAAGAATGAAAATAAAACGCATCATAGGCTGAAGAAATTAAACGCTCGGCACGTCTTTTCTTCAGCCTTACATGACTATATATCTATATATGTATACATCCATATATTTGGGTAGAAATCCATAAAAATATATATCGATATATATTTATATAGATATTTATCTATACACAGAAACAGACAGATAGATAGATAGATAGATAGATAGATAGATAGATAGATAGATAGATAGATAGATAGATAGATAGATTGATAGAAAGACTGTATGCAATAACCCTGGATGTCTGACAGTTGAAGCAGACTGGTGATGTCATTAAGGCTCTATTATGACACGTACAGCTTGGAACCATAACTACTACAGCCCGGCAGCCATTTATAGCCAGTCTCCATTGGAGATGGAAGTGGGCAGAAATGTACTGGCCTATCTTCCCAAGACGCCACAGCAGCCGGACAAATTGTATGTTCGACAGAATGGCTGTTTTATTCAGCCCATAAGGGTGACTACCCACTACAGGTTTTTTTTTTTCACTGCGAAATTCGTAGCAGTTTTTTTTCTGCAGGGGTCTATGGGAATTGTAATGTTAAAATCGAAATCACGCAAATTCGCAATTTACCGCGAAATCGCGATTTTAACATTACAAGTCCCATAGACTCCTGCAGAAAAAAAACCGCTGCGAATTTCGCAGTGAAAAAAAACTGTAGTGGGTAGTCATCCTAAGGGGGAAACGGCGGCCTACAAAATCTGATTGGTCGCTGCTGCCACCATTTATGAAAAGGTCGGCTCAGTTCTTCCATGGATAAGAATAAGGTCGGTACATAGGCAGGCAGGTAGGTTCAGTTTTTGTAGGTTGAGGAATGCTTATGGGCAAGGCCTTATGTCTGAACGCTGGCGCATGAAATGGCACAGAGGCCCGGCCCTGTGCATTCACTGATTATTGCCGTCAGCTGCTGTCTGCTTTCAAGCATGAATCAGGGGCTTCACACTTATCAACTGGCTTTGATTGTGGGTCACGCAGGTTGGTTGCAATGCCCTAGTATAAACGATACCTGGAACACAAGCCAGTCCTCAGGATGCATTCTAACTCAAGAGCACGATCACGTTGTGCCTGACCAATGTTTCCATCTTGGGTAGTAGCACAGTCCTAAGCGATATGGAGTGGAGTTGGCATATGAGCTGGTCTGTGGTTTTGCTTCCAACAGTTTCTACCGCACGCAGATGCTCAGTGGATACAATGTTGCGCGCTGGGGAAAACCCCAGGAATAATCCACAGCAGGCAGGCAAGCAAAGTATAAATAAGGGGGGGATTGGTTAGCTGCCTGCAACTCTTGCTTGTACCCGAATAAGGTTTTGCCTGCAACGCGGCCTTGTACTGCTTGAGGCGACGTGACATTCATGCACAAGGCACAGGTGCTGACAGGTTTCTGCGGGCACCCACAGTGCAGCGTTGCATTCTTGAAACCGTTGCTTGACCCTTTCCCTAAAATCAGGAAGATTCGCTTACACCTCTTATGGCTTATAATAGCCGTCTCCTGGGATAACAATAGCAATACTGAGAAGAATGAAAATAAAACGCATCATAGGCTGAAGAAATTAAACGCTCGGCACGTCTTTTCTTCAGCCTTACATGACTATATATCTATATATGTATACATCCATATATTTGGGTAGAAATCCATAAAAATATATATCGATATATATTTATATAGATATTTATCTATACACAGAAACAGACAGATAGATAGATAGATAGATAGATAGATAGATAGATAGATAGATAGATAGATAGATTGATAGAAAGACTGTATGCAATAACCCTGGATGTCTGACAGTTGAAGCAGACTGGTGATGTCATTAAGGCTCTATTATGACACGTACAGCTTGGAACCATAACTACTACAGCCCGGCAGCCATTTATAGCCAGTCTCCATTGGAGATGGAAGTGGGCAGAAATGTACTGGCCTATCTTCCCAAGACGCCACAGCAGCCGGACAAATTGTATGTTCGACAGAATGGCTGTTTTATTCAGCCCATAAGGGTGACTACCCACTACAGGTTTTTTTTTTTCACTGCGAAATTCGTAGCAGTTTTTTTTCTGCAGGGGTCTATGGGAATTGTAATGTTAAAATCGAAATCACGCAAATTCGCAATTTACCGCGAAATCGCGATTTTAACATTACAAGTCCCATAGACTCCTGCAGAAAAAAAACCGCTGCGAATTTCGCAGTGAAAAAAAACTGTAGTGGGTAGTCATCCTAAGGGGGAAACGGCGGCCTACAAAATCTGATTGGTCGCTGCTGCCACCATTTATGAAAAGGTCGGCTCAGTTCTTCCATGGATAAGAATAAGGTCGGTACATAGGCAGGCAGGTAGGTTCAGTTTTTGTAGGTTGAGGAATGCTTATGGGCAAGGCCTTATGTCTGAACGCTGGCGCATGAAATGGCACAGAGGCCCGGCCCTGTGCATTCACTGATTATTGCCGTCAGCTGCTGTCTGCTTTCAAGCATGAATCAGGGGCTTGACACTTATCAACTGGCTTTGATTGTGGGTCACGCAGGTTGGTTGCAATGCCCTAGTATAAACGATACCTGGAACACAAGCCAGTCCTCAGGATGCATTCTAACTCAAGAGCACGATCACGTTGTGCCTGACCAATGTTTCCATCTTGGGTAGTAGCACAGTCCTAAGCGATATGGAGTGGAGTTGGCATATGAGCTGGTCTGTGGTTTTGCTTCCAACAGTTTCTACCGCACGCAGATGCTCAGTGGATACAATGTTGCGCGCTGGGGAAAACCCCAGGAATAATCCACAGCAGGCAGGCAAGCAAAGTATAAATAAGGGGGGGATTGGTTAGCTGCCTGCAACTCTTGCTTGTACCCGAATAAGGTTTTGCCTGCAACGCGGCCTTGTACTGCTTGAGGCGACGTGACATTCATGCACAAGGCACAGGTGCTGACAGGTTTCTGCGGGCACCCACAGTGCAGCGTTGCATTCTTGAAACCGTTGCTTGACCCTTTCCCTAAAATCAGGAAGATTCGCTTACACCTCTTATGGCTTATAATAGCCGTCTCCTGGGATAACAATAGCAATACTGAGAAGAATGAAAATAAAACGCATCATAGGCTGAAGAAATTAAACGCTCGGCACGTCTTTTCTTCAGCCTTACATGACTATATATCTATATATGTATACATCCATATATTTGGGTAGAAATCCATAAAAATATATATCGATATATATTTATATAGATATTTATCTATACACAGAAACAGACAGATAGATAGATAGATAGATAGATAGATAGATAGATAGATAGATAGATAGATAGATTGATAGAAAGACTGTATGCAATAACCCTGGATGTCTGACAGTTGAAGCAGACTGGTGATGTCATTAAGGCTCTATTATGACACGTACAGCTTGGAACCATAACTACTACAGCCCGGCAGCCATTTATAGCCAGTCTCCATTGGAGATGGAAGTGGGCAGGAATGTACTGGCCTATCTTCCCAAGACGCCACAGCAGCCGGACAAATTGTATGTTCGACAGAATGGCTGTTTTATTCAGCCCATAAGGGTGACTACCCACTACAGGTTTTTTTTTTTTCACTGCGAAATTCGTAGCAGTTTTTTTTCTGCAGGGGTCTATGGGAATTGTAATGTTAAAATCGAAATCACGCAAATTCGCAATTTACCGCGAAATCGCGATTTTAACATTACAAGTCCCATAGACTCCTGCAGAAAAAAAACCGCTGCGAATTTCGCAGTGAAAAAAAACTGTAGTGGGTAGTCATCCTAAGGGGGAAACGGCGGCCTACAAAATCTGATTGGTCGCTGCTGCCACCATTTATGAAAAGGTCGGCTCAGTTCTTCCATGGATAAGAATAAGGTCGGTACATAGGCAGGCAGGTAGGTTCAGTTTTTGTAGGTTGAGGAATGCTTATGGGCAAGGCCTTATGTCTGAACGCTGGCGCATGAAATGGCAGAGAGGCCCGGCCCTGTGCATTCACTGATTATTGCCGTCAGCTGCTGTCTGCTTTCAAGCATGAATCAGGGGCTTCACACTTATCAACTGGCTTTGATTGTGGGTCACGCAGGTTGGTTGCAATGCCCTAGTATAAACGATACCTGGAACACAAGCCAGTCCTCAGGATGCATTCTAACTCAAGAGCACGATCACGTTGTGCCTGACCAATGTTTCCATCTTGGGTAGTAGCACAGTCCTAAGCGATATGGAGTGGAGTTGGCATATGAGCTGGTCTGTGGTTTTGCTTCCAACAGTTTCTACCGCACGCAGATGCTCAGTGGATACAATGTTGCGCGCTGGGGAAAACCCCAGGAATAATCCACAGCAGGCAGGCAAGCAAAGTATAAATAAGGGGGGGATTGGTTAGCTGCCTGCAACTCTTGCTTGTACCCGAATAAGGTTTTG
Source organism: Eleutherodactylus coqui (assembly GCF_035609145.1). Classification (NCBI taxonomy): domain Eukaryota; kingdom Metazoa; phylum Chordata; class Amphibia; order Anura; family Eleutherodactylidae; genus Eleutherodactylus; species Eleutherodactylus coqui. The sequence continues at coordinate 107,425 of NW_027102405.1, forward strand.
CCTGCAACGCGGCCTTGTACTGCTTGAGGCGACGTGACATTCATGCACAAGGCACAGGTGCTGACAGGTTTCTGCGGGCACCCACAGTGCAGCGTTGCATTCTTGAAACCGTTGCTTGACCCTTTCCCTAAAATCAGGAAGATTCGCTTACACCTCTTATGGCTTATAATAGCCGTCTCCTGGGATAACAATAGCAATACTGAGAAGAATGAAAATAAAACGCATCATAGGCTGAAGAAATTAAACGCTCGGCACGTCTTTTCTTCAGCCTTACATGACTATATATCTATATATGTATACATCCATATATTTGGGTAGAAATCCATAAAAATATATATCGATATATATTTATATAGATATTTATCTATACACAGAAACAGACAGATAGATAGATAGATAGATAGATAGATAGATAGATAGATAGATAGATAGATAGATTGATAGAAAGACTGTATGCAATAACCCTGGATGTCTGACAGTTGAAGCAGACTGGTGATGTCATTAAGGCTCTATTATGACACGTACAGCTTGGAACCATAACTACTACAGCCCGGCAGCCATTTATAGCCAGTCTCCATTGGAGATGGAAGTGGGCAGGAATGTACTGGCCTATCTTCCCAAGACGCCACAGCAGCCGGACAAATTGTATGTTCGACAGAATGGCTGTTTTATTCAGCCCATAAGGGTGACTACCCACTACAGGTTTTTTTTTTTTCACTGCGAAATTCGTAGCAGTTTTTTTTCTGCAGGGGTCTATGGGAATTGTAATGTTAAAATCGAAATCACGCAAATTCGCAATTTACCGCGAAATCGCGATTTTAACATTACAAGTCCCATAGACTCCTGCAGAAAAAAAACCGCTGCGAATTTCGCAGTGAAAAAAAACTGTAGTGGGTAGTCATCCTAAGGGGGAAACGGCGGCCTACAAAATCTGATTGGTCGCTGCTGCCACCATTTATGAAAAGGTCGGCTCAGTTCTTCCATGGATAAGAATAAGGTCGGTACATAGGCAGGCAGGTAGGTTCAGTTTTTGTAGGTTGAGGAATGCTTATGGGCAAGGCCTTATGTCTGAACGCTGGCGCATGAAATGGCAGAGAGGCCCGGCCCTGTGCATTCACTGATTATTGCCGTCAGCTGCTGTCTGCTTTCAAGCATGAATCAGGGGCTTCACACTTATCAACTGGCTTTGATTGTGGGTCACGCAGGTTGGTTGCAATGCCCTAGTATAAACGATACCTGGAACACAAGCCAGTCCTCAGGATGCATTCTAACTCAAGAGCACGATCACGTTGTGCCTGACCAATGTTTCCATCTTGGGTAGTAGCACAGTCCTAAGCGATATGGAGTGGAGTTGGCATATGAGCTGGTCTGTGGTTTTGCTTCCAACAGTTTCTACCGCACGCAGATGCTCAGTGGATACAATGTTGCGCGCTGGGGAAAACCCCAGGAATAATCCACAGCAGGCAGGCAAGCAAAGTATAAATAAGGGGGGGATTGGTTAGCTGCCTGCAACTCTTGCTTGTACCCGAATAAGGTTTTGCCTGCAACGCGGCCTTGTACTGCTTGAGGCGACGTGACATTCATGCACAAGGCACAGGTGCTGACAGGTTTCTGCGGGCACCCACAGTGCAGCGTTGCATTCTTGAAACCGTTGCTTGACCCTTTCCCTAAAATCAGGAAGATTCGCTTACACCTCTTATGGCTTATAATAGCCGTCTCCTGGGATAACAATAGCAATACTGAGAAGAATGAAAATAAAACGCATCATAGGCTGAAGAAATTAAACGCTCGGCACGTCTTTTCTTCAGCCTTACATGACTATATATCTATATATGTATACATCCATATATTTGGGTAGAAATCCATAAAAATATATATCGATATATATTTATATAGATATTTATCTATACACAGAAACAGACAGATAGATAGATAGATAGATAGATAGATAGATAGATAGATAGATAGATAGATAGATAGATAGATTGATAGAAAGACTGTATGCAATAACCCTGGATGTCTGACAGTTGAAGCAGACTGGTGATGTCATTAAGGCTCTATTATGACACGTACAGCTTGGAACCATAACTACTACAGCCCGGCAGCCATTTATAGCCAGTCTCCATTGGAGATGGAAGTGGGCAGAAATGTACTGGCCTATCTTCCCAAGACGCCACAGCAGCCGGACAAATTGTATGTTCGACAGAATGGCTGTTTTATTCAGCCCATAAGGGTGACTACCCACTACAGGTTTTTTTTTTTCACTGCGAAATTCGTAGCAGTTTTTTTTCTGCAGGGGTCTATGGGAATTGTAATGTTAAAATCGAAATCACGCAAATTCGCAATTTACCGCGAAATCGCGATTTTAACATTACAAGTCCCATAGACTCCTGCAGAAAAAAAACCGCTGCGAATTTCGCAGTGAAAAAAAACTGTAGTGGGTAGTCATCCTAAGGGGGAAACGGCGGCCTACAAAATCTGATTGGTCGCTGCTGCCACCATTTATGAAAAGGTCGGCTCAGTTCTTCCATGGATAAGAATAAGGTCGGTACATAGGCAGGCAGGTAGGTTCAGTTTTTGTAGGTTGAGGAATGCTTATGGGCAAGGCCTTATGTCTGAACGCTGGCGCATGAAATGGCACAGAGGCCCGGCCCTGTGCATTCACTGATTATTGCCGTCAGCTGCTGTCTGCTTTCAAGCATGAATCAGGGGCTTGACACTTATCAACTGGCTTTGATTGTGGGTCACGCAGGTTGGTTGCAATGCCCTAGTATAAACGATACCTGGAACACAAGCCAGTCCTCAGGATGCATTCTAACTCAAGAGCACGATCACGTTGTGCCTGACCAATGTTTCCATCTTGGGTAGTAGCACAGTCCTAAGCGATATGGAGTGGAGTTGGCATATGAGCTGGTCTGTGGTTTTGCTTCCAACAGTTTCTACCGCACGCAGATGCTCAGTGGATACAATGTTGCGCGCTGGGGAAAACCCCAGGAATAATCCACAGCAGGCAGGCAAGCAAAGTATAAATAAGGGGGGGATTGGTTAGCTGCCTGCAACTCTTGCTTGTACCCGAATAAGGTTTTGCCTGCAACGCGGCCTTGTACTGCTTGAGGCGACGTGACATTCATGCACAAGGCACAGGTGCTGACAGGTTTCTGCGGGCACCCACAGTGCAGCGTTGCATTCTTGAAACCGTTGCTTGACCCTTTCCCTAAAATCAGGAAGATTCGCTTACACCTCTTATGGCTTATAATAGCCGTCTCCTGGGATAACAATAGCAATACTGAGAAGAATGAAAATAAAACGCATCATAGGCTGAAGAAATTAAACGCTCGGCACGTCTTTTCTTCAGCCTTACATGACTATATATCTATATATGTATACATCCATATATTTGGGTAGAAATCCATAAAAATATATATCGATATATATTTATATAGATATTTATCTATACACAGAAACAGACAGATAGATAGATAGATAGATAGATAGATAGATAGATAGATAGATAGATAGATAGATAGATAGATTGATAGAAAGACTGTATGCAATAACCCTGGATGTCTGACAGTTGAAGCAGACTGGTGATGTCATTAAGGCTCTATTATGACACGTACAGCTTGGAACCATAACTACTACAGCCCGGCAGCCATTTATAGCCAGTCTCCATTGGAGATGGAAGTGGGCAGAAATGTACTGGCCTATCTTCCCAAGACGCCACAGCAGCCGGACAAATTGTATGTTCGACAGAATGGCTGTTTTATTCAGCCCATAAGGGTGACTACCCACTACAGGTTTTTTTTTTTCACTGCGAAATTCGTAGCAGTTTTTTTTCTGCAGGGGTCTATGGGAATTGTAATGTTAAAATCGAAATCACGCAAATTCGCAATTTACCGCGAAATCGCGATTTTAACATTACAAGTCCCATAGACTCCTGCAGAAAAAAAACCGCTGCGAATTTCGCAGTGAAAAAAAACTGTAGTGGGTAGTCATCCTAAGGGGGAAACGGCGGCCTACAAAATCTGATTGGTCGCTGCTGCCACCATTTATGAAAAGGTCGGCTCAGTTCTTCCATGGATAAGAATAAGGTCGGTACATAGGCAGGCAGGTAGGTTCAGTTTTTGTAGGTTGAGGAATGCTTATGGGCAAGGCCTTATGTCTGAACGCTGGCGCATGAAATGGCAGAGAGGCCCGGCCCTGTGCATTCACTGATTATTGCCGTCAGCTGCTGTCTGCTTTCAAGCATGAATCAGGGGCTTCACACTTATCAACTGGCTTTGATTGTGGGTCACGCAGGTTGGTTGCAATGCCCTAGTATAAACGATACCTGGAACACAAGCCAGTCCTCAGGATGCATTCTAACTCAAGAGTACGATCACGTTGTGCCTGACCAATGTTTCCATCTTGGGTAATAGCACAGTCCTAAGCGATATGGAGTGGAGTTGGCATATGAGCTGGTCTGTGGTTTTGCTTCCAACAGTTTCTACCGCACGCAGATGCTCGGTGGATACAATGTTGCGCGCTGGGGAAAACCCCAGGAATAATCCACAGCAGGCAGGCAAGCAAAGTATAAATAAGGGGGGGATTGGTTAGCTGCCTGCAACTCTTGCTTGTACCCGAATAAGGTTTTGCCTGCAACGCGGCCTTGTACTGCTTGAGGCGACGTGACATTCATGCACAAGGCACAGGTGCTGGCAGGTTTCTGCGGGCACCCACAGTGCAGCGTTGCATTCTTGAAACCGTTGCTTGACCCTTTCCCTAAAATCAGGAAGATTCGCTTACACCTCTTATGGCTTATAATAGCCGTCTCCTGGGATAACAATAGCAATACTGAGAAGAATGAAAATAAAACGCATCATAGGCTGAAGAAATTAAACGCTCGGCACGTCTTTTCTTCAGCCTTACATGACTATATATCTATATATGTATACATCCATATATTTGGGTCGAAATCCATAAAAATATATATCGATATATATTTATATAGATATTTATCTATACACAGAAACAGACAGATAGATAGATAGATAGATAGATAGATAGATAGATAGATAGATTGATAGAAAGACTGTATGCAATAACCCTGGATGTCTGACAGTTGAAGCAGACTGGTGATGTCATTAAGGCTCTATTATGACACGTACAGCTTGGAACCATAACTACTACAGCCCGGCAGCCATTTATAGCCAGTCTCCATTGGAGATGGAAGTGGGCAGAAATGTACTGGCCTATCTTCCCAAGACGCCACAGCAGCCGGACAAATTGTATGTTCGACAGAATGGCTGTTTTATTCAGCCCATAAGGGTGACTACCCACTACAGGTTTTTTTTTTTCACTGCGAAATTCGTAGCAGTTTTTTTTCTGCAGGGGTCTATGGGAATTGTAATGTTAAAATCGAAATCACGCAAATTCGCAATTTACCGCGAAATCGCGATTTTAACATTACAAGTCCCATAGACTCCTGCAGAAAAAAAACCGCTGCGAATTTCGCAGTGAAAAAAAACTGTAGTGGGTAGTCATCCTAAGGGGGAAACGGCGGCCTACAAAATCTGATTGGTCGCTGCTGCCACCATTTATGAAAAGGTCGGCTCAGTTCTTCCATGGATAAGAATAAGGTCGGTACATAGGCAGGCAGGTAGGTTCAGTTTTTGTAGGTTGAGGAATGCTTATGGGCAAGGCCTTATGTCTGAACGCTGGCGCATGAAATGGCAGAGAGGCCCGGCCCTGTGCATTCACTGATTATTGCCGTCAGCTGCTGTCTGCTTTCAAGCATGAATCAGGGGCTTCACACTTATCAACTGGCTTTGATTGTGGGTCACGCAGGTTGGTTGCAATGCCCTAGTATAAACGATACCTGGAACACAAGCCAGTCCTCAGGATGCATTCTAACTCAAGAGTACGATCACGTTGTGCCTGACCAATGTTTCCATCTTGGGTAATAGCACAGTCCTAAGCGATATGGAGTGGAGTTGGCATATGAGCTGGTCTGTGGTTTTGCTTCCAACAGTTTCTACCGCACGCAGATGCTCAGTGGATACAATGTTGCGCGCTGGGGAAAACCCCAGGAATAATCCACAGCAGGCAGGCAAGCAAAGTATAAATAAGGGGGGGATTGGTTAGCTGCCTGCAACTCTTGCTTGTACCCGAATAAGGTTTTGCCTGCAACGCGGCCTTGTACTGCTTGAGGCGACGTGACATTCATGCACAAGGCACAGGTGCTGGCAGGTTTCTGCGGGCACCCACAGTGCAGCGTTGCATTCTTGAAACCGTTGCTTGACCCTTTCCCTAAAATCAGGAAGATTCGCTTACACCTCTTATGGCTTATAATAGCCGTCTCCTGGGATAACAATAGCAATACTGAGAAGAATGAAAATAAAACGCATCATAGGCTGAAGAAATTAAACGCTCGGCACGTCTTTTCTTCAGCCTTACATGACTATATATCTATATATGTATACATCCATATATTTGGGTAGAAATCCATAAAAATATATATCGATATATATTTATATAGATATTTATCTATACACAGAAACAGACAGATAGATAGATAGATAGATAGATAGATAGATAGATTGATAGAAAGACTGTATGCAATAACCCTGGATGTCTGACAGTTGAAGCAGACTGGTGATGTCATTAAGGCTCTATTATGACACGTACAGCTTGGAACCATAACTACTACAGCCCGGCAGCCATTTATAGCCAGTCTCCATTGGAGATGGAAGTGGGCAGAAATGTACTGGCCTATCTTCCCAAGACGCCACAGCAGCCGGACAAATTGTATGTTCGACAGAATGGCTGTTTTATTCAGCCCATAAGGGTGACTACCCACTACAGGTTTTTTTTTCACTGCGAAATTCGTAGCAGTTTTTTTTCTGCAGGGGTCTATGGGACTTGTAATGTTAAAATCGAAATCACGCAAAATCGCAATTTACCGCAAAATCGCGATTTTAACATTACAAGTCCCATAGACCCCTGCAGAAAAAAAAAAAAGCTGCGAATTTCGCAGTGAAAAAAAACTGTAGTGAGTAGTCACCCTAAGGGGGAAACGGCGGCCTACAAAATCTGATTGGTCGCTGCTGCCACCATTTATGAAAAGGTCGGCTCAGTTCTTCCATGGATAAGAATAAGGTAGGTACATAGGCAGGCAGGTAGGTTCAGTTTTTGTAGGTTGAGGAATGCTTATGGGCAAGGCCTTATGTCTGAACGCTGGCGCATGAAATGGCACAGAGGCCCGGCCCTGTGCATTCACTGATTATTGCCGTCAGCTGCTGTCTGCTTTCAAGCATGAATCAGGGGCTTGACACTTATCAACTGGCTTTGATTGTGGGTCACGCAGGTTGGTTGCAATGCCCTAGTATAAACGATACCTGGAACACAAGCCAGTCCTCAGGATGCATTCTAACTCAAGAGCACGATCACGTTGTGCCTGACCAATGTTTCCATCTTGGGTAGTAGCACAGTCCTAAGCGATATGGAGTGGAGTTGGCATATGAGCTGGTCTGTGGTTTTGCTTCCAACAGTTTCTACCGCACGCAGATGCTCAGTGGATACAATGTTGCGCGCTGGGGAAAACCCCAGGAATAATCCACAGCAGGCAGGCAAGCAAAGTATAAATAAGGGGGGGATTGGTTAGCTGCCTGCAACTCTTGCTTGTACCCGAATAAGGTTTTGCCTGCAACGCGGCCTTGTACTGCTTGAGGCGACGTGACATTCATGCACAAGGCACAGGTGCTGGCAGGTTTCTGCGGGCACCCACAGTGCAGCGTTGCATTCTTGAAACCGTTGCTTGACCCTTTCCCTAAAATCAGGAAGATTCGCTTACACCTCTTATGGCTTATAATAGCCGTCTCCTGGGATAACAATAGCAATACTGAGAAGAATGAAAATAAAACGCATCATAGGCTGAAGAAATTAAACGCTCGGCACGTCTTTTCTTCAGCCTTACATGACTATATATCTATATATGTATACATCCATATATTTGGGTAGAAATCCATAAAAATATATATCGATATATATTTATATAGATATTTATCTATACACAGAAACAGACAGATAGATAGATAGATAGATAGATAGATAGATAGATAGATAGATAGATAGATTGATAGAAAGACTGTATGCAATAACCCTGGATGTCTGACAGTTGAAGCAGACTGGTGATGTCATTAAGGCTCTATTATGACACGTACAGCTTGGAACCATAACTACTACAGCCCGGCAGCCATTTATAGCCAGTCTCCATTGGAGATGGAAGTGGGCAGAAATGTACTGGCCTATCTTCCCAAGACGCCACAGCAGCCGGACAAATTGTATGTTCGACAGAATGGCTGTTTTATTCAGCCCATAAGGGTGACTACCCACTACAGGTTTTTTTTTTTCACTGCGAAATTCGTAGCAGTTTTTTTTCTGCAGGGGTCTATGGGAATTGTAATGTTAAAATCGAAATCACGCAAATTCGCAATTTACCGCGAAATCGCGATTTTAACATTACAAGTCCCATAGACTCCTGCAGAAAAAAAACCGCTGCGAATTTCGCAGTGAAAAAAAACTGTAGTGGGTAGTCATCCTAAGGGGGAAACGGCGGCCTACAAAATCTGATTGGTCGCTGCTGCCACCATTTATGAAAAGGTCGGCTCAGTTCTTCCATGGATAAGAATAAGGTCGGTACATAGGCAGGCAGGTAGGTTCAGTTTTTGTAGGTTGAGGAATGCTTATGGGCAAGGCCTTATGTCTGAACGCTGGCGCATGAAATGGCAGAGAGGCCCGGCCCTGTGCATTCACTGATTATTGCCGTCAGCTGCTGTCTGCTTTCAAGCATGAATCAGGGGCTTCACACTTATCAACTGGCTTTGATTGTGGGTCACGCAGGTTGGTTGCAATGCCCTAGTATAAACGATACCTGGAACACAAGCCAGTCCTCAGGATGCATTCTAACTCAAGAGTACGATCACGTTGTGCCTGACCAATGTTTCCATCTTGGGTAATAGCACAGTCCTAAGCGATATGGAGTGGAGTTGGCATATGAGCTGGTCTGTGGTTTTGCTTCCAACAGTTTCTACCGCACGCAGATGCTCGGTGGATACAATGTTGCGCGCTGGGGAAAACCCCAGGAATAATCCACAGCAGGCAGGCAAGCAAAGTATAAATAAGGGGGGGATTGGTTAGCTGCCTGCAACTCTTGCTTGTACCCGAATAAGGTTTTGCCTGCAACGCGGCCTTGTACTGCTTGAGGCGACGTGACATTCATGCACAAGGCACAGGTGCTGGCAGGTTTCTGCGGGCACCCACAGTGCAGCGTTGCATTCTTGAAACCGTTGCTTGACCCTTTCCCTAAAATCAGGAAGATTCGCTTACACCTCTTATGGCTTATAATAGCCGTCTCCTGGGATAACAATAGCAATACTGAGAAGAATGAAAATAAAACGCATCATAGGCTGAAGAAATTAAACGCTCGGCACGTCTTTTCTTCAGCCTTACATGACTATATATCTATATATGTATACATCCATATATTTGGGTAGAAATCCATAAAAATATATATCGATATATATTTATATAGATATTTATCTATACACAGAAACAGACAGATAGATAGATAGATAGATAGATAGATAGATAGATAGATAGATAGATAGATAGATTGATAGAAAGACTGTATGCAATAACCCTGGATGTCTGACAGTTGAAGCAGACTGGTGATGTCATTAAGGCTCTATTATGACACGTACAGCTTGGAACCATAACTACTACAGCCCGGCAGCCATTTATAGCCAGTCTCCATTGGAGATGGAAGTGGGCAGAAATGTACTGGCCTATCTTCCCAAGACGCCACAGCAGCCGGACAAATTGTATGTTCGACAGAATGGCTGTTTTATTCAGCCCATAAGGGTGACTACCCACTACAGGTTTTTTTTTCACTGCGAAATTCGTAGCAGTTTTTTTTCTGCAGGGGTCTATGGGACTTGTAATGTTAAAATCGAAATCACGCAAAATCGCAATTTACCGCAAAATCGCGATTTTAACATTACAAGTCCCATAGACCCCTGCAGAAAAAAAAAAAAGCTGCGAATTTCGCAGTGAAAAAAAACTGTAGTGAGTAGTCACCCTAAGGGGGAAACGGCGGCCTACAAAATCTGATTGGTCGCTGCTGCCACCATTTATGAAAAGGTCGGCTCAGTTCTTCCATGGATAAGAATAAGGTAGGTACATAGGCAGGCAGGTAGGTTCAGTTTTTGTAGGTTGAGGAATGCTTATGGGCAAGGCCTTATGTCTGAACGCTGGCGCATGAAATGGCACAGAGGCCCGGCCCTGTGCATTCACTGATTATTGCCGTCAGCTGCTGTCTGCTTTCAAGCATGAATCAGGGGCTTGACACTTATCAACTGGCTTTGATTGTGGGTCACGCAGCTTGGTTGCAATGCCCTAGTATAAACGATACCTGGAACACAAGCCAGTCCTCAGGATGCATTCTAACTCAAGAGCACGATCACGTTGTGCCTGACCAATGTTTCCATCTTGGGTAGTAGCACAGTCCTAAGCGATATGGAGTGGAGTTGGCATATGAGCTGGTCTGTGGTTTTGCTTCCAACAGTTTCTACCGCACGCAGATGCTCAGTGGATACAATGTTGCGCGCTGGGGAAAACCCCAGGAATAATCCACAGCAGGCAGGCAAGCAAAGTATAAATAAGGGGGGGATTGGTTAGCTGCCTGCAACTCTTGCTTGTACCCGAATAAGGTTTTGCCTGCAACGCGGCCTTGTACTGCTTGAGGCGACGTGACATTCATGCACAAGGCACAGGTGCTGGCAGGTTTCTGCGGGCACCCACAGTGCAGCGTTGCATTCTTGAAACCGTTGCTTGACCCTTTCCCTAAAATCAGGAAGATTCGCTTACACCTCTTATGGCTTATAATAGCCGTCTCCTGGGATAACAATAGCAATACTGAGAAGAATGAAAATAAAACGCATCATAGGCTGAAGAAATTAAACGCTCGGCACGTCTTTTCTTCAGCCTTACATGACTATATATCTATATATGTATACATCCATATATTTGGGTAGAAATCCATAAAAATATATATCGATATATATGTATTTCTATATATTTATATAGATATTTATCTATACACAGAAACAGATAGATAGATAGATAGATAGATTGATAGAAAGACTGTATGCAATAACCCTGGATGTCTGACAGTTGAAGCTGACTGGTGATGTCATTAAGACTCTATTATGACACGTACAGCTTGGAAGCATAAATACTACAGCACGGCAGCCATTTATAGCCAGTCTCCATTGGAGATGGAAGTGGGCAGGAATGTACTGGCCTATCTTCCCAAGACGCCACAGCAGCCGGACAAATTGTATGTTCGACAGAATGGCTGTTTTATTCAGCCCATAAGGGTGACTACCCACTACAGGTTTTTTTTTTTTCACTGCGAAATTCGTAGCAGTTTTTTTTCTGCAGGGGTCTATGGGAATTGTAATGTTAAAATCGAAATCACGCAAATTCGCAATTTACCGCGAAATCGCGATTTTAACATTACAAGTCCCATAGACTCCTGCAGAAAAAAAACCGCTGCGAATTTCGCAGTGAAAAAAAACTGTAGTGGGTAGTCATCCTAAGGGGGAAACGGCGGCCTACAAAATCTGATTGGTCGCTGCTGCCACCATTTATGAAAAGGTCGGCTCAGTTCTTCCATGGATAAGAATAAGGTCGGTACATAGGCAGGCAGGTAGGTTCAGTTTTTGTAGGTTGAGGAATGCTTATGGGCAAGGCCTTATGTCTGAACGCTGGCGCATGAAATGGCAGAGAGGCCCGGCCCTGTGCATTCACTGATTATTGCCGTCAGCTGCTGTCTGCTTTCAAGCATGAATCAGGGGCTTCACACTTATCAACTGGCTTTGATTGTGGGTCACGCAGGTTGGTTGCAATGCCCTAGTATAAACGATACCTGGAACACAAGCCAGTCCTCAGGATGCATTCTAACTCAAGAGCACGATCACGTTGTGCCTGACCAATGTTTCCATCTTGGGTAGTAGCACAGTCCTAAGCGATATGGAGTGGAGTTGGCATATGAGCTGGTCTGTGGTTTTGCTTCCAACAGTTTCTACCGCACGCAGATGCTCAGTGGATACAATGTTGCGCGCTGGGGAAAACCCCAGGAATAATCCACAGCAGGCAGGCAAGCAAAGTATAAATAAGGGGGGGATTGGTTAGCTGCCTGCAACTCTTGCTTGTACCCGAATAAGGTTTTGCCTGCAACGCGGCCTTGTACTGCTTGAGGCGACGTGACATTCATGCACAAGGCACAGGTGCTGACAGGTTTCTGCGGGCACCCACAGTGCAGCGTTGCATTCTTGAAACCGTTGCTTGACCCTTTCCCTAAAATCAGGAAGATTCGCTTACACCTCTTATGGCTTATAATAGCCGTCTCCTGGGATAACAATAGCAATACTGAGAAGAATGAAAATAAAACGCATCATAGGCTGAAGAAATTAAACGCTCGGCACGTCTTTTCTTCAGCCTTACATGACTATATATCTATATATGTATACATCCATATATTTGGGTAGAAATCCATAAAAATATATATCGATATATATTTATATAGATATTTATCTATACACAGAAACAGACAGATAGATAGATAGATAGATAGATAGATAGATAGATAGATAGATAGATAGATAGATAGATTGATAGAAAGACTGTATGCAATAACCCTGGATGTCTGACAGTTGAAGCAGACTGGTGATGTCATTAAGGCTCTATTATGACACGTACAGCTTGGAACCATAACTACTACAGCCCGGCAGCCATTTATAGCCAGTCTCCATTGGAGATGGAAGTGGGCAGAAATGTACTGGCCTATCTTCCCAAGACGCCACAGCAGCCGGACAAATTGTATGTTCGACAGAATGGCTGTTTTATTCAGCCCATAAGGGTGACTACCCACTACAGGTTTTTTTTTTTCACTGCGAAATTCGTAGCAGTTTTTTTTCTGCAGGGGTCTATGGGAATTGTAATGTTAAAATCGAAATCACGCAAATTCGCAATTTACCGCGAAATCGCGATTTTAACATTACAAGTCCCATAGACTCCTGCAGAAAAAAAACCGCTGCGAATTTCGCAGTGAAAAAAAACTGTAGTGGGTAGTCATCCTAAGGGGGAAACGGCGGCCTACAAAATCTGATTGGTCGCTGCTGCCACCATTTATGAAAAGGTCGGCTCAGTTCTTCCATGGATAAGAATAAGGTCGGTACATAGGCAGGCAGGTAGGTTCAGTTTTTGTAGGTTGAGGAATGCTTATGGGCAAGGCCTTATGTCTGAACGCTGGCGCATGAAATGGCAGAGAGGCCCGGCCCTGTGCATTCACTGATTATTGCCGTCAGCTGCTGTCTGCTTTCAAGCATGAATCAGGGGCTTCACACTTATCAACTGGCTTTGATTGTGGGTCACGCAGGTTGGTTGCAATGCCCTAGTATAAACGATACCTGGAACACAAGCCAGTCCTCAGGATGCATTCTAACTCAAGAGTACGATCACGTTGTGCCTGACCAATGTTTCCATCTTGGGTAATAGCACAGTCCTAAGCGATATGGAGTGGAGTTGGCATATGAGCTGGTCTGTGGTTTTGCTTCCAACAGTTTCTACCGCACGCAGATGCTCGGTGGATACAATGTTGCGCGCTGGGGAAAACCCCAGGAATAATCCACAGCAGGCAGGCAAGCAAAGTATAAATAAGGGGGGGATTGGTTAGCTGCCTGCAACTCTTGCTTGTACCCGAATAAGGTTTTGCCTGCAACGCGGCCTTGTACTGCTTGAGGCGACGTGACATTCATGCACAAGGCACAGGTGCTGGCAGGTTTCTGCGGGCACCCACAGTGCAGCGTTGCATTCTTGAAACCGTTGCTTGACCCTTTCCCTAAAATCAGGAAGATTCGCTTACACCTCTTATGGCTTATAATAGCCGTCTCCTGGGATAACAATAGCAATACTGAGAAGAATGAAAATAAAACGCATCATAGGCTGAAGAAATTAAACGCTCGGCACGTCTTTTCTTCAGCCTTACATGACTATATATCTATATATGTATACATCCATATATTTGGGTCGAAATCCATAAAAATATATATCGATATATATTTATATAGATATTTATCTATACACAGAAACAGACAGATAGATAGATAGATAGATAGATAGATAGATAGATAGATAGATAGATAGATAGATAGATAGATAGATAGATAGATAGATAGATAGATAGATTGATAGAAAGACTGTATGCAATAACCCTGGATGTCTGACAGTTGAAGCAGACTGGTGATGTCATTAAGGCTCTATTATGACACGTACAGCTTGGAACCATAACTACTACAGCCCGGCAGCCATTTATAGCCAGTCTCCATTGGAGATGGAAGTGGGCAGAAATGTACTGGCCTATCTTCCCAAGACGCCACAGCAGCCGGACAAATTGTATGTTCGACAGAATGGCTGTTTTATTCAGCCCATAAGGGTGACTACCCACTACAGGTTTTTTTTTTTCACTGCGAAATTCGTAGCAGTTTTTTTTCTGCAGGGGTCTATGGGAATTGTAATGTTAAAATCGAAATCACGCAAATTCGCAATTTACCGCGAAATCGCGATTTTAACATTACAAGTCCCATAGACTCCTGCAGAAAAAAAACCGCTGCGAATTTCGCAGTGAAAAAAAACTGTAGTGGGTAGTCATCCTAAGGGGGAAACGGCGGCCTACAAAATCTGATTGGTCGCTGCTGCCACCATTTATGAAAAGGTCGGCTCAGTTCTTCCATGGATAAGAATAAGGTCGGTACATAGGCAGGCAGGTAGGTTCAGTTTTTGTAGGTTGAGGAATGCTTATGGGCAAGGCCTTATGTCTGAACGCTGGCGCATGAAATGGCACAGAGGCCCGGCCCTGTGCATTCACTGATTATTGCCGTCAGCTGCTGTCTGCTTTCAAGCATGAATCAGGGGCTTGACACTTATCAACTGGCTTTGATTGTGGGTCACGCAGGTTGGTTGCAATGCCCTAGTATAAACGATACCTGGAACACAAGCCAGTCCTCAGGATGCATTCTAACTCAAGAGCACGATCACGTTGTGCCTGACCAATGTTTCCATCTTGGGTAGTAGCACAGTCCTAAGCGATATGGAGTGGAGTTGGCATATGAGCTGGTCTGTGGTTTTGCTTCCAACAGTTTCTACCGCACGCAGATGCTCAGTGGATACAATGTTGCGCGCTGGGGAAAACCCCAGGAATAATCCACAGCAGGCAGGCAAGCAAAGTATAAATAAGGGGGGGATTGGTTAGCTGCCTGCAACTCTTGCTTGTACCCGAATAAGGTTTTGCCTGCAACGCGGCCTTGTACTGCTTGAGGCGACGTGACATTCATGCACAAGGCACAGGTGCTGACAGGTTTCTGCGGGCACCCACAGTGCAGCGTTGCATTCTTGAAACCGTTGCTTGACCCTTTCCCTAAAATCAGGAAGATTCGCTTACACCTCTTATGGCTTATAATAGCCGTCTCCTGGGATAACAATAGCAATACTGAGAAGAATGAAAATAAAACGCATCATAGGCTGAAGAAATTAAACGCTCGGCACGTCTTTTCTTCAGCCTTACATGACTATATATCTATATATGTATACATCCATATATTTGGGTAGAAATCCATAAAAATATATATCGATATATATTTATATAGATATTTATCTATACACAGAAACAGACAGATAGATAGATAGCTAGATAGATAGATAGATAGATAGATAGATAGATAGATAGATTGATAGAAAGACTGTATGCAATAACCCTGGATGTCTGACAGTTGAAGCAGACTGGTGATGTCATTAAGGCTCTATTATGACACGTACAGCTTGGAACCATAACTACTACAGCCCGGCAGCCATTTATAGCCAGTCTCCATTGGAGATGGAAGTGGGCAGAAATGTACTGGCCTATCTTCCCAAGACGCCACAGCAGCCGGACAAATTGTATGTTCGACAGAATGGCTGTTTTATTCAGCCCATAAGGGTGACTACCCACTACAGGTTTTTTTTTTTCACTGCGAAATTCGTAGCAGTTTTTTTTCTGCAGGGGTCTATGGGAATTGTAATGTTAAAATCGAAATCACGCAAATTCGCAATTTACCGCGAAATCGCGATTTTAACATTACAAGTCCCATAGACTCCTGCAGAAAAAAAACCGCTGCGAATTTCGCAGTGAAAAAAAACTGTAGTGGGTAGTCATCCTAAGGGGGAAACGGCGGCCTACAAAATCTGATTGGTCGCTGCTGCCACCATTTATGAAAAGGTCGGCTCAGTTCTTCCATGGATAAGAATAAGGTCGGTACATAGGCAGGCAGGTAGGTTCAGTTTTTGTAGGTTGAGGAATGCTTATGGGCAAGGCCTTATGTCTGAACGCTGGCGCATGAAATGGCAGAGAGGCCCGGCCCTGTGCATTCACTGATTATTGCCGTCAGCTGCTGTCTGCTTTCAAGCATGAATCAGGGGCTTCACACTTATCAACTGGCTTTGATTGTGGGTCACGCAGGTTGGTTGCAATGCCCTAGTATAAACGATACCTGGAACACAAGCCAGTCCTCAGGATGCATTCTAACTCAAGAGTACGATCACGTTGTGCCTGACCAATGTTTCCATCTTGGGTAATAGCACAGTCCTAAGCGATATGGAGTGGAGTTGGCATATGAGCTGGTCTGTGGTTTTGCTTCCAACAGTTTCTACCGCACGCAGATGCTCGGTGGATACAATGTTGCGCGCTGGGGAAAACCCCAGGAATAATCCACAGCAGGCAGGCAAGCAAAGTATAAATAAGGGGGGGATTGGTTAGCTGCCTGCAACTCTTGCTTGTACCCGAATAAGGTTTTGCCTGCAACGCGGCCTTGTACTGCTTGAGGCGACGTGACATTCATGCACAAGGCACAGGTGCTGGCAGGTTTCTGCGGGCACCCACAGTGCAGCGTTGCATTCTTGAAACCGTTGCTTGACCCTTTCCCTAAAATCAGGAAGATTCGCTTACACCTCTTATGGCTTATAATAGCCGTCTCCTGGGATAACAATAGCAATACTGAGAAGAATGAAAATAAAACGCATCATAGGCTGAAGAAATTAAACGCTCGGCACGTCTTTTCTTCAGCCTTACATGACTATATATCTATATATGTATACATCCATATATTTGGGTCGAAATCCATAAAAATATATATCGATATATATTTATATAGATATTTATCTATACACAGAAACAGACAGATAGATAGATAGATAGATAGATAGATAGATAGATAGATAGATAGATAGATAGATAGATTGATAGAAAGACTGTATGCAATAACCCTGGATGTCTGACAGTTGAAGCAGACTGGTGATGTCATTAAGGCTCTATTATGACACGTACAGCTTGGAACCATAACTACTACAGCCCGGCAGCCATTTATAGCCAGTCTCCATTGGAGATGGAAGTGGGCAGAAATGTACTGGCCTATCTTCCCAAGACGCCACAGCAGCCGGACAAATTGTATGTTCGACAGAATGGCTGTTTTATTCAGCCCATAAGGGTGACTACCCACTACAGGTTTTTTTTTTTCACTGCGAAATTCGTAGCAGTTTTTTTTCTGCAGGGGTCTATGGGAATTGTAATGTTAAAATCGAAATCACGCAAATTCGCAATTTACCGCGAAATCGCGATTTTAACATTACAAGTCCCATAGACTCCTGCAGAAAAAAAACCGCTGCGAATTTCGCAGTGAAAAAAAACTGTAGTGGGTAGTCATCCTAAGGGGGAAACGGCGGCCTACAAAATCTGATTGGTCGCTGCTGCCACCATTTATGAAAAGGTCGGCTCAGTTCTTCCATGGATAAGAATAAGGTCGGTACATAGGCAGGCAGGTAGGTTCAGTTTTTGTAGGTTGAGGAATGCTTATGGGCAAGGCCTTATGTCTGAACGCTGGCGCATGAAATGGCAGAGAGGCCCGGCCCTGTGCATTCACTGATTATTGCCGTCAGCTGCTGTCTGCTTTCAAGCATGAATCAGGGGCTTCACACTTATCAACTGGCTTTGATTGTGGGTCACGCAGGTTGGTTGCAATGCCCTAGTATAAACGATACCTGGAACACAAGCCAGTCCTCAGGATGCATTCTAACTCAAGAGTACGATCACGTTGTGCCTGACCAATGTTTCCATCTTGGGTAATAGCACAGTCCTAAGCGATATGGAGTGGAGTTGGCATATGAGCTGGTCTGTGGTTTTGCTTCCAACAGTTTCTACCGCACGCAGATGCTCGGTGGATACAATGTTGCGCGCTGGGGAAAACCCCAGGAATAATCCACAGCAGGCAGGCAAGCAAAGTATAAATAAGGGGGGGATTGGTTAGCTGCCTGCAACTCTTGCTTGTACCCGAATAAGGTTTTGCCTGCAACGCGGCCTTGTACTGCTTGAGGCGACGTGACATTCATGCACAAGGCACAGGTGCTGGCAGGTTTCTGCGGGCACCCACAGTGCAGCGTTGCATTCTTGAAACCGTTGCTTGACCCTTTCCCTAAAATCAGGAAGATTCGCTTACACCTCTTATGGCTTATAATAGCCGTCTCCTGGGATAACAATAGCAATACTGAGAAGAATGAAAATAAAACGCATCATAGGCTGAAGAAATTAAACGCTCGGCACGTCTTTTCTTCAGCCTTACATGACTATATATCTATATATGTATACATCCATATATTTGGGTAGAAATCCATAAAAATATATATCGATATATATTTATATAGATATTTATCTATACACAGAAACAGACAGATAGATAGATAGATAGATAGATAGATAGATAGATAGATAGATTGATAGAAAGACTGTATGCAATAACCCTGGATGTCTGACAGTTGAAGCAGACTGGTGATGTCATTAAGGCTCTATTATGACACGTACAGCTTGGAACCATAACTACTACAGCCCGGCAGCCATTTATAGCCAGTCTCCATTGGAGATGGAAGTGGGCAGAAATGTACTGGCCTATCTTCCCAAGACGCCACAGCAGCCGGACAAATTGTATGTTCGACAGAATGGCTGTTTTATTCAGCCCATAAGGGTGACTACCCACTACAGGTTTTTTTTTTTCACTGCGAAATTCGTAGCAGTTTTTTTTCTGCAGGGGTCTATGGGAATTGTAATGTTAAAATCGAAATCACGCAAATTCGCAATTTACCGCGAAATCGCGATTTTAACATTACAAGTCCCATAGACTCCTGCAGAAAAAAAACCGCTGCGAATTTCGCAGTGAAAAAAAACTGTAGTGGGTAGTCATCCTAAGGGGGAAACGGCGGCCTACAAAATCTGATTGGTCGCTGCTGCCACCATTTATGAAAAGGTCGGCTCAGTTCTTCCATGGATAAGAATAAGGTCGGTACATAGGCAGGCAGGTAGGTTCAGTTTTTGTAGGTTGAGGAATGCTTATGGGCAAGGCCTTATGTCTGAACGCTGGCGCATGAAATGGCAGAGAGGCCCGGCCCTGTGCATTCACTGATTATTGCCGTCAGCTGCTGTCTGCTTTCAAGCATGAATCAGGGGCTTCACACTTATCAACTGGCTTTGATTGTGGGTCACGCAGGTTGGTTGCAATGCCCTAGTATAAACGATACCTGGAACACAAGCCAGTCCTCAGGATGCATTCTAACTCAAGAGTACGATCACGTTGTGCCTGACCAATGTTTCCATCTTGGGTAATAGCACAGTCCTAAGCGATATGGAGTGGAGTTGGCATATGAGCTGGTCTGTGGTTTTGCTTCCAACAGTTTCTACCGCACGCAGATGCTCGGTGGATACAATGTTGCGCGCTGGGGAAAACCCCAGGAATAATCCACAGCAGGCAGGCAAGCAAAGTATAAATAAGGGGGGGATTGGTTAGCTGCCTGCAACTCTTGCTTGTACCCGAATAAGGTTTTGCCTGCAACGCGGCCTTGTACTGCTTGAGGCGACGTGACATTCATGCACAAGGCACAGGTGCTGGCAGGTTTCTGCGGGCACCCACAGTGCAGCGTTGCATTCTTGAAACCGTTGCTTGACCCTTTCCCTAAAATCAGGAAGATTCGCTTACACCTCTTATGGCTTATAATAGCCGTCTCCTGGGATAACAATAGCAATACTGAGAAGAATGAAAATAAAACGCATCATAGGCTGAAGAAATTAAACGCTCGGCACGTCTTTTCTTCAGCCTTACATGACTATATATCTATATATGTATACATCCATATATTTGGGTAGAAATCCATAAAAATATATATCGATATATATTTATATAGATATTTATCTATACACAGAAACAGACAGATAGATAGATAGATAGATAGATAGATAGATAGATAGATAGATAGATAGATAGATAGATAGATTGATAGAAAGACTGTATGCAATAACCCTGGATGTCTGACAGTTGAAGCAGACTGGTGATGTCATTAAGGCTCTATTATGACACGTACAGCTTGGAACCATAACTACTACAGCCCGGCAGCCATTTATAGCCAGTCTCCATTGGAGATGGAAGTGGGCAGAAATGTACTGGCCTATCTTCCCAAGACGCCACAGCAGCCGGACAAATTGTATGTTCGACAGAATGGCTGTTTTATTCAGCCCATAAGGGTGACTACCCACTACAGGTTTTTTTTTCACTGCGAAATTCGTAGCAGTTTTTTTTCTGCAGGGGTCTATGGGACTTGTAATGTTAAAATCGAAATCACGCAAAATCGCAATTTACCGCAAAATCGCGATTTTAACATTACAAGTCCCATAGACCCCTGCAGAAAAAAAAAAAAAGCTGCGAATTTCGCAGTGAAAAAAAACTGTAGTGAGTAGTCACCCTAAGGGGGAAACGGCGGCCTACAAAATCTGATTGGTCGCTGCTGCCACCATTTATGAAAAGGTCGGCTCAGTTCTTCCATGGATAAGAATAAGGTAGGTACATAGGCAGGCAGGTAGGTTCAGTTTTTGTAGGTTGAGGAATGCTTATGGGCAAGGCCTTATGTCTGAACGCTGGCGCATGAAATGGCACAGAGGCCCGGCCCTGTGCATTCACTGATTATTGCCGTCAGCTGCTGTCTGCTTTCAAGCATGAATCAGGGGCTTGACACTTATCAACTGGCTTTGATTGTGGGTCACGCAGGTTGGTTGCAATGCCCTAGTATAAACGATACCTGAAACACAAGCCAGTCCTCAGGATGCATTCTAACTCAAGAGCACGATCACGTTGTGCCTGACCAATGTTTCCATCTTGGGTAGTAGCACAGTCCTAAGCGATATGGAGTGGAGTTGGCATATGAGCTGGTCTGTGGTTTTGCTTCCAACAGTTTCTACCGCACGCAGATGCTCAGTGGATACAATGTTGCGCGCTGGGGAAAACCCCAGGAATAATCCACAGCAGGCAGGCAAGCAAAGTATAAATAAGGGGGGGATTGGTTAGCTGCCTGCAACTCTTGCTTGTACCCGAATAAGGTTTTGCCTGCAACGCGGCCTTGTACTGCTTGAGGCGACGTGACATTCATGCACAAGGCACAGGTGCTGGCAGGTTTCTGCGGGCACCCACAGTGCAGCGTTGCATTCTTGAAACCGTTGCTTGACCCTTTCCCTAAAATCAGGAAGATTCGCTTACACCTCTTATGGCTTATAATAGCCGTCTCCTGGGATAACAATAGCAATACTGAGAAGAATGAAAATAAAACGCATCATAGGCTGAAGAAATTAAACGCTCGGCACGTCTTTTCTTCAGCCTTACATGACTATATATCTATATATGTATACATCCATATATTTGGGTAGAAATCCATAAAAATATATATCGATATATATGTATTTCTATATATTTATATAGATATTTATCTATACACAGAAACAGATAGATAGATAGATAGATAGATTGATAGAAAGACTGTATGCAATAACCCTGGATGTCTGACAGTTGAAGCTGACTGGTGATGTCATTAAGACTCTATTATGACACGTACAGCTTGGAAGCATAAATACTACAGCACGGCAGCCATTTATAGCCAGTCTCCATTGGAGATGGAAGTGGGCAGGAATGTACTGGCCTATCTTCCCAAGACGCCACAGCAGCCGGACAAATTGTATGTTCGACAGAATGGCTGTTTTATTCAGCCCATAAGGGTGACTACCCACTACAGGTTTTTTTTTTTTCACTGCGAAATTCGTAGCAGTTTTTTTTCTGCAGGGGTCTATGGGAATTGTAATGTTAAAATCGAAATCACGCAAATTCGCAATTTACCGCGAAATCGCGATTTTAACATTACAAGTCCCATAGACTCCTGCAGAAAAAAAACCGCTGCGAATTTCGCAGTGAAAAAAAACTGTAGTGGGTAGTCATCCTAAGGGGGAAACGGCGGCCTACAAAATCTGATTGGTCGCTGCTGCCACCATTTATGAAAAGGTCGGCTCAGTTCTTCCATGGATAAGAATAAGGTCGGTACATAGGCAGGCAGGTAGGTTCAGTTTTTGTAGGTTGAGGAATGCTTATGGGCAAGGCCTTATGTCTGAACGCTGGCGCATGAAATGGCAGAGAGGCCCGGCCCTGTGCATTCACTGATTATTGCCGTCAGCTGCTGTCTGCTTTCAAGCATGAATCAGGGGCTTCACACTTATCAACTGGCTTTGATTGTGGGTCACGCAGGTTGGTTGCAATGCCCTAGTATAAACGATACCTGGAACACAAGCCAGTCCTCAGGATGCATTCTAACTCAAGAGCACGATCACGTTGTGCCTGACCAATGTTTCCATCTTGGGTAGTAGCACAGTCCTAAGCGATATGGAGTGGAGTTGGCATATGAGCTGGTCTGTGGTTTTGCTTCCAACAGTTTCTACCGCACGCAGATGCTCAGTGGATACAATGTTGCGCGCTGGGGAAAACCCCAGGAATAATCCACAGCAGGCAGGCAAGCAAAGTATAAATAAGGGGGGGATTGGTTAGCTGCCTGCAACTCTTGCTTGTACCCGAATAAGGTTTTGCCTGCAACGCGGCCTTGTACTGCTTGAGGCGACGTGACATTCATGCACAAGGCACAGGTGCTGACAGGTTTCTGCGGGCACCCACAGTGCAGCGTTGCATTCTTGAAACCGTTGCTTGACCCTTTCCCTAAAATCAGGAAGATTCGCTTACACCTCTTATGGCTTATAATAGCCGTCTCCTGGGATAACAATAGCAATACTGAGAAGAATGAAAATAAAACGCATCATAGGCTGAAGAAATTAAACGCTCGGCACGTCTTTTCTTCAGCCTTACATGACTATATATCTATATATGTATACATCCATATATTTGGGTAGAAATCCATAAAAATATATATCGATATATATTTATATAGATATTTATCTATACACAGAAACAGACAGATAGATAGATAGATAGATAGATAGATAGATAGATAGATAGATAGATAGATAGATAGATAGATAGATAGATTGATAGAAAGACTGTATGCAATAACCCTGGATGTCTGACAGTTGAAGCAGACTGGTGATGTCATTAAGGCTCTATTATGACACGTACAGCTTGGAACCATAACTACTACAGCCCGGCAGCCATTTATAGCCAGTCTCCATTGGAGATGGAAGTGGGCAGAAATGTACTGGCCTATCTTCCCAAGACGCCACAGCAGCCGGACAAATTGTATGTTCGACAGAATGGCTGTTTTATTCAGCCCATAAGGGTGACTACCCACTACAGGTTTTTTTTTTTCACTGCGAAATTCGTAGCAGTTTTTTTTCTGCAGGGGTCTATGGGAATTGTAATGTTAAAATCGAAATCACGCAAATTCGCAATTTACCGCGAAATCGCGATTTTAACATTACAAGTCCCATAGACTCCTGCAGAAAAAAAACCGCTGCGAATTTCGCAGTGAAAAAAAACTGTAGTGGGTAGTCATCCTAAGGGGGAAACGGCGGCCTACAAAATCTGATTGGTCGCTGCTGCCACCATTTATGAAAAGGTCGGCTCAGTTCTTCCATGGATAAGAATAAGGTCGGTACATAGGCAGGCAGGTAGGTTCAGTTTTTGTAGGTTGAGGAATGCTTATGGGCAAGGCCTTATGTCTGAACGCTGGCGCATGAAATGGCACAGAGGCCCGGCCCTGTGCATTCACTGATTATTGCCGTCAGCTGCTGTCTGCTTTCAAGCATGAATTAGGGGCTTGACACTTATCAACTGGCTTTGATTGTGGGTCACGCAGGTTGGTTGCAATGCCCTAGTATAAACGATACCTGGAACACAAGCCAGTCCTCAGGATGCATTCTAACTCAAGAGCACGATCACGTTGTGCCTGACCAATGTTTCCATCTTGGGTAGTAGCACAGTCCTAAGCGATATGGAGTGGAGTTGGCATATGAGCTGGTCTGTGGTTTTGCTTCCAACAGTTTCTACCGCACGCAGATGCTCAGTGGATACAATGTTGCGCGCTGGGGAAAACCCCAGGAATAATCCACAGCAGGCAGGCAAGCAAAGTATAAATAAGGGGGGGATTGGTTAGCTGCCTGCAACTCTTGCTTGTACCCGAATAAGGTTTTGCCTGCAACGCGGCCTTGTACTGCTTGAGGCGACGTGACATTCATGCACAAGGCACAGGTGCTGACAGGTTTCTGCGGGCACCCACAGTGCAGCGTTGCATTCTTGAAACCGTTGCTTGACCCTTTCCCTAAAATCAGGAAGATTCGCTTACACCTCTTATGGCTTATAATAGCCGTCTCCTGGGATAACAATAGCAATACTGAGAAGAATGAAAATAAAACGCATCATAGGCTGAAGAAATTAAACGCTCGGCACGTCTTTTCTTCAGCCTTACATGACTATATATCTATATATGTATACATCCATATATTTGGGTAGAAATCCATAAAAATATATATCGATATATATGCATTTCTATATATTTATATAGATATTTATCTATACACAGAAACAGATAGATAGATAGATAGATTGATAGAAAGACTGTATGCAATAACCCTGGATGTCTGACAGTTGAAGCTGACTGGTGATGTCATTAAGACTCTATTATGACACGTACAGCTTGGAAGCATAAATACTACAGCACGGCAGCCATTTATAGCCAGTCTCCATTGGAGATGGAAGTGGGCAGGAATGTACTGGCCTATCTTCCCAAGACGCCACAGCAGCCGGACAAATTGTATGTTCGACAGAATGGCTGTTTTATTCAGCCCATAAGGGTGACTACCCACTACAGGTTTTTTTTTTTTCACTGCGAAATTCGTAGCAGTTTTTTTTCTGCAGGGGTCTATGGGAATTGTAATGTTAAAATCGAAATCACGCAAATTCGCAATTTACCGCGAAATCGCGATTTTAACATTACAAGTCCCATAGACTCCTGCAGAAAAAAAACCGCTGCGAATTTCGCAGTGAAAAAAAACTGTAGTGGGTAGTCATCCTAAGGGGGAAACGGCGGCCTACAAAATCTGATTGGTCGCTGCTGCCACCATTTATGAAAAGGTCGGCTCAGTTCTTCCATGGATAAGAATAAGGTCGGTACATAGGCAGGCAGGTAGGTTCAGTTTTTGTAGGTTGAGGAATGCTTATGGGCAAGGCCATATGTCTGAACGCTGGCGCATGAAATGGCAGAGAGGCCCGGCCCTGTGCATTCACTGATTATTGCCGTCAGCTGCTGTCTGCTTTCAAGCATGAATCAGGGGCTTCACACTTATCAACTGGCTTTGATTGTGGGTCACGCAGGTTGGTTGCAATGCCCTAGTATAAACGATACCTGGAACACAAGCCAGTCCTCAGGATGCATTCTAACTCAAGAGCACGATCACGTTGTGCCTGACCAATGTTTCCATCTTGGGTAGTAGCACAGTCCTAAGCGATATGGAGTGGAGTTGGCATATGAGCTGGTCTGTGGTTTTGCTTCCAACAGTTTCTACCGCACGCAGATGCTCAGTGGATACAATGTTGCGCGCTGGGGAAAACCCCAGGAATAATCCACAGCAGGCAGGCAAGCAAAGTATAAATAAGGGGGGGATTGGTTAGCTGCCTGCAACTCTTGCTTGTACCCGAATAAGGTTTTGCCTGCAACGCGGCCTTGTACTGCTTGAGGCGACGTGACATTCATGCACAAGGCACAGGTGCTGACAGGTTTCTGCGGGCACCCACAGTGCAGCGTTGCATTCTTGAAACCGTTGCTTGACCCTTTCCCTAAAATCAGGAAGATTCGCTTACACCTCTTATGGCTTATAATAGCCGTCTCCTGGGATAACAATAGCAATACTGAGAAGAATGAAAATAAAACGCATCATAGGCTGAAGAAATTAAACGCTCGGCACGTCTTTTCTTCAGCCTTACATGACTATATATCTATATATGTATACATCCATATATTTGGGTAGAAATCCATAAAAATATATATCGATATATATTTATATAGATATTTATCTATACACAGAAACAGACAGATAGATAGATAGATAGATAGATAGATAGATAGATAGATAGATAGATAGATAGATTGATAGAAAGACTGTATGCAATAACCCTGGATGTCTGACAGTTGAAGCAGACTGGTGATGTCATTAAGGCTCTATTATGACACCTACAGCTTGGAACCATAACTACTACAGCCCGGCAGCCATTTATAGCCAGTCTCCATTGGAGATGGAAGTGGGCAGAAATGTACTGGCCTATCTTCCCAAGACGCCACAGCAGCCGGACAAATTGTATGTTCGACAGAATGGCTGTTTTATTCAGCCCATAAGGGTGACTACCCACTACAGGTTTTTTTTTTTCACTGCGAAATTCGTAGCAGTTTTTTTTCTGCAGGGGTCTATGGGAATTGTAATGTTAAAATCGAAATCACGCAAATTCGCAATTTACCGCGAAATCGCGATTTTAACATTACAAGTCCCATAGACTCCTGCAGAAAAAAAACCGCTGCGAATTTCGCAGTGAAAAAAAACTGTAGTGGGTAGTCATCCTAAGGGGGAAACGGCGGCCTACAAAATCTGATTGGTCGCTGCTGCCACCATTTATGAAAAGGTCGGCTCAGTTCTTCCATGGATAAGAATAAGGTCGGTACATAGGCAGGCAGGTAGGTTCAGTTTTTGTAGGTTGAGGAATGCTTATGGGCAAGGCCTTATGTCTGAACGCTGGCGCATGAAATGGCAGAGAGGCCCGGCCCTGTGCATTCACTGATTATTGCCGTCAGCTGCTGTCTGCTTTCAAGCATGAATCAGGGGCTTCACACTTATCAACTGGCTTTGATTGTGGGTCACGCAGGTTGGTTGCAATGCCCTAGTATAAACGATACCTGGAACACAAGCCAGTCCTCAGGATGCATTCTAACTCAAGAGCACGATCACGTTGTGCCTGACCAATGTTTCCATCTTGGGTAGTAGCACAGTCCTAAGCGATATGGAGTGGAGTTGGCATATGAGCTGGTCTGTGGTTTTGCTTCCAACAGTTTCTACCGCACGCAGATGCTCGGTGGATACAATGTTGCGCGCTGGGGAAAACCCCAGGAATAATCCACAGCAGGCAGGCAAGCAAAGTATAAATAAGGGGGGGATTGGTTAGCTGCCTGCAACTCTTGCTTGTACCCGAATAAGGTTTTGCCTGCAACGCGGCCTTGTACTGCTTGAGGCGACGTGACATTCATGCACAAGGCACAGGTGCTGGCAGGTTTCTGCGGGCACCCACAGTGCAGCGTTGCATTCTTGAAACCGTTGCTTGACCCTTTCCCTAAAATCAGGAAGATTCGCTTACACCTCTTATGGCTTATAATAGCCGTCTCCTGGGATAACAATAGCAATACTGAGAAGAAAGAAAATAAAACGCATCATAGGCTGAAGAAATTAAACGCTCGGCACGTCTTTTCTTCAGCCTTACATGACTATATATCTATATATGTATACATCCATATATTTGGGTCGAAATCCATAAAAATATATATCGATATATATTTATATAGATATTTATCTATACACAGAAACAGACAGATAGATAGATAGATAGATAGATAGATAGATAGATAGATAGATAGATAGATAGATAGATAGATTGATAGAAAGACTGTATGCAATAACCCTGGATGTCTGACAGTTGAAGCAGACTGGTGATGTCATTAAGGCTCTATTATGACACGTACAGCTTGGAACCATAACTACTACAGCCCGGCAGCCATTTATAGCCAGTCTCCATTGGAGATGGAAGTGGGCAGAAATGTACTGGCCTATCTTCCCAAGACGCCACAGCAGCCGGACAAATTGTATGTTCGACAGAATGGCTGTTTTATTCAGCCCATAAGGGTGACTACCCACTACAGGTTTTTTTTTCACTGCGAAATTCGTAGCAGTTTTTTTTCTGCAGGGGTCTATGGGACTTGTAATGTTAAAATCGAAATCACGCAAAATCGCAATTTACCGCAAAATCGCGATTTTAACATTACAAGTCCCATAGACCCCTGCAGAAAAAAAAAAAAGCTGCGAATTTCGCAGTGAAAAAAAACTGTAGTGAGTAGTCACCCTAAGGGGGAAACGGCGGCCTACAAAATCTGATTGGTCGCTGCTGCCACCATTTATGAAAAGGTCGGCTCAGTTCTTCCATGGATAAGAATAAGGTAGGTACATAGGCAGGCAGGTAGGTTCAGTTTTTGTAGGTTGAGGAATGCTTATGGGCAAGGCCTTATGTCTGAACGCTGGCGCATGAAATGGCACAGAGGCCCGGCCCTGTGCATTCACTGATTATTGCCGTCAGCTGCTGTCTGCTTTCAAGCATGAATCAGGGGCTTGACACTTATCAACTGGCTTTGATTGTGGGTCACGCAGGTTGGTTGCAATGCCCTAGTATAAACGATACCTGGAACACAAGCCAGTCCTCAGGATGCATTCTAACTCAAGAGCACGATCACGTTGTGCCTGACCAATGTTTCCATCTTGGGTAGTAGCACAGTCCTAAGCGATATGGAGTGGAGTTGGCATATGAGCTGGTCTGTGGTTTTGCTTCCAACAGTTTCTACCGCACGCAGATGCTCAGTGGATACAATGTTGCGCGCTGGGGAAAACCCCAGGAATAATCCACAGCAGGCAGGCAAGCAAAGTATAAATAAGGGGGGGATTGGTTAGCTGCCTGCAACTCTTGCTTGTACCCGAATAAGGTTTTGCCTGCAACGCGGCCTTGTACTGCTTGAGGCGACGTGACATTCATGCACAAGGCACAGGTGCTGACAGGTTTCTGCGGGCACCCACAGTGCAGCGTTGCATTCTTGAAACCGTTGCTTGACCCTTTCCCTAAAATCAGGAAGATTCGCTTACACCTCTTATGGCTTATAATAGCCGTCTCCTGGGATAACAATAGCAATACTGAGAAGAATGAAAATAAAACGCATCATAGGCTGAAGAAATTAAACGCTCGGCACGTCTTTTCTTCAGCCTTACATGACTATATATCTATATATGTATACATCCATATATTTGGGTAGAAATCCATAAAAATATATATCGATATATATTTATAAAGATATTTATCTATACACAGAAACAGACAGATAGATAGATAGATAGATAGATAGATAGATTGATAGAAAGACTGTATGCAATAACCCTGGATGTCTGACAGTTGAAGCAGACTGGTGATGTCATTAAGGCTCTATTATGACACGTACAGCTTGGAACCATAACTACTACAGCCCGGCAGCCATTTATAGCCAGTCTCCATTGGAGATGGAAGTGGGCAGAAATGTACTGGCCTATCTTCCCAAGACGCCACAGCAGCCGGACAAATTGTATGTTCGACAGAATGGCTGTTTTATTCAGCCCATAAGGGTGACTACCCACTACAGGTTTTTTTTTTTCACTGCGAAATTCGTAGCAGTTTTTTTTCTGCAGGGGTCTATGGGAATTGTAATGTTAAAATCGAAATCACGCAAATTCGCAATTTACCGCGAAATCGCGATTTTAACATTACAAGTCCCATAGACTCCTGCAGAAAAAAAACCGCTGCGAATTTCGCAGTGAAAAAAAACTGTAGTGGGTAGTCATCCTAAGGGGGAAACGGCGGCCTACAAAATCTGATTGGTCGCTGCTGCCACCATTTATGAAAAGGTCGGCTCAGTTCTTCCATGGATAAGAATAAGGTCGGTACATAGGCAGGCAGGTAGGTTCAGTTTTTGTAGGTTGAGGAATGCTTATGGGCAAGGCCTTATGTCTGAACGCTGGCGCATGAAATGGCAGAGAGGCCCGGCCCTGTGCATTCACTGATTATTGCCGTCAGCTGCTGTCTGCTTTCAAGCATGAATCAGGGGCTTCACACTTATCAACTGGCTTTGATTGTGGGTCACGCAGGTTGGTTGCAATGCCCTAGTATAAACGATACCTGGAACACAAGCCAGTCCTCAGGATGCATTCTAACTCAAGAGTACGATCACGTTGTGCCTGACCAATGTTTCCATCTTGGGTAATAGCACAGTCCTAAGCGATATGGAGTGGAGTTGGCATATGAGCTGGTCTGTGGTTTTGCTTCCAACAGTTTCTACCGCACGCAGATGCTCGGTGGATACAATGTTGCGCGCTGGGGAAAACCCCAGGAATAATCCACAGCAGGCAGGCAAGCAAAGTATAAATAAGGGGGGGATTGGTTAGCTGCCTGCAACTCTTGCTTGTACCCGAATAAGGTTTTGCCTGCAACGCGGCCTTGTACTGCTTGAGGCGACGTGACATTCATGCACAAGGCACAGGTGCTGACAGGTTTCTGCGGGCACCCACAGTGCAGCGTTGCATTCTTGAAACCGTTGCTTGACCCTTTCCCTAAAATCAGGAAGATTCGCTTACACCTCTTATGGCTTATAATAGCCGTCTCCTGGGATAACAATAGCAATACTGAGAAGAATGAAAATAAAACGCATCATAGGCTGAAGAAATTAAACGCTCGGCACGTCTTTTCTTCAGCCTTACATGACTATATATCTATATATGTATACATCCATATATTTGGGTAGAAATCCATAAAAATATATATCGATATATATTTATATAGATATTTATCTATACACAGAAACAGACAGATAGATAGATAGATAGATAGATAGATAGATAGATAGATAGATAGATAGATTGATAGAAAGACTGTATGCAATAACCCTGGATGTCTGACAGTTGAAGCAGACTGGTGATGTCATTAAGGCTCTATTATGACACGTACAGCTTGGAACCATAACTACTACAGCCCGGCAGCCATTTATAGCCAGTCTCCATTGGAGATGGAAGTGGGCAGAAATGTACTGGCCTATCTTCCCAAGACGCCACAGCAGCCGGACAAATTGTATGTTCGACAGAATGGCTGTTTTATTCAGCCCATAAGGGTGACTACCCACTACAGGTTTTTTTTTTTCACTGCGAAATTCGTAGCAGTTTTTTTTCTGCAGGGGTCTATGGGAATTGTAATGTTAAAATCGAAATCACGCAAATTCGCAATTTACCGCGAAATCGCGATTTTAACATTACAAGTCCCATAGACTCCTGCAGAAAAAAAACCGCTGCGAATTTCGCAGTGAAAAAAAACTGTAGTGGGTAGTCATCCTAAGGGGGAAACGGCGGCCTACAAAATCTGATTGGTCGCTGCTGCCACCATTTATGAAAAGGTCGGCTCAGTTCTTCCATGGATAAGAATAAGGTCGGTACATAGGCAGGCAGGTAGGTTCAGTTTTTGTAGGTTGAGGAATGCTTATGGGCAAGGCCTTATGTCTGAACGCTGGCGCATGAAATGGCAGAGAGGCCCGGCCCTGTGCATTCACTGATTATTGCCGTCAGCTGCTGTCTGCTTTCAAGCATGAATCAGGGGCTTCACACTTATCAACTGGCTTTGATTGTGGGTCACGCAGGTTGGTTGCAATGCCCTAGTATAAACGATACCTGGAACACAAGCCAGTCCTCAGGATGCATTCTAACTCAAGAGTACGATCACGTTGTGCCTGACCAATGTTTCCATCTTGGGTAATAGCACAGTCCTAAGCGATATGGAGTGGAGTTGGCATATGAGCTGGTCTGTGGTTTTGCTTCCAACAGTTTCTACCGCACGCAGATGCTCGGTGGATACAATGTTGCGCGCTGGGGAAAACCCCAGGAATAATCCACAGCAGGCAGGCAAGCAAAGTATAAATAAGGGGGGGATTGGTTAGCTGCCTGCAACTCTTGCTTGTACCCGAATAAGGTTTTGCCTGCAACGCGGCCTTGTACTGCTTGAGGCGACGTGACATTCATGCACAAGGCACAGGTGCTGGCAGGTTTCTGCAGGCACCCACAGTGCAGCGTTGCATTCTTGAAACCGTTGCTTGACCCTTTCCCTAAAATCAGGAAGATTCGCTTACACCTCTTATGGCTTATAATAGCCGTCTCCTGGGATAACAATAGCAATACTGAGAAGAATGAAAATAAAACGCATCATAGGCTGAAGAAATTAAACGCTCGGCACGTCTTTTCTTCAGCCTTACATGACTATATATCTATATATGTATACATCCATATATTTGGGTAGAAATCCATAAAAATATATATCGATATATATTTATATAGATATTTATCTATACACAGAAACAGACAGATAGATAGATAGATAGATAGATAGATAGATAGATAGATAGATAGATAGATAGATAGATAGATTGATAGAAAGACTGTATGCAATAACCCTGGATGTCTGACAGTTGAAGCAGACTGGTGATGTCATTAAGGCTCTATTATGACACGTACAGCTTGGAACCATAACTACTACAGCCCGGCAGCCATTTATAGCCAGTCTCCATTGGAGATGGAAGTGGGCAGAAATGTACTGGCCTATCTTCCCAAGACGCCACAGCAGCCGGACAAATTGTATGTTCGACAGAATGGCTGTTTTATTCAGCCCATAAGGGTGACTACCCACTACAGGTTTTTTTTTCACTGCGAAATTCGTAGCAGTTTTTTTTCTGCAGGGGTCTATGGGACTTGTAATGTTAAAATCGAAATCACGCAAAATCGCAATTTACCGCAAAATCGCGATTTTAACATTACAAGTCCCATAGACCCCTGCAGAAAAAAAAAAAAGCTGCGAATTTCGCAGTGAAAAAAAACTGTAGTGAGTAGTCACCCTAAGGGGGAAACGGCGGCCTACAAAATCTGATTGGTCGCTGCTGCCACCATTTATGAAAAGGTCGGCTCAGTTCTTCCATGGATAAGAATAAGGTAGGTACATAGGCAGGCAGGTAGGTTCAGTTTTTGTAGGTTGAGGAATGCTTATGGGCAAGGCCTTATGTCTGAACGCTGGCGCATGAAATGGCACAGAGGCCCGGCCCTGTGCATTCACTGATTATTGCCGTCAGCTGCTGTCTGCTTTCAAGCATGAATCAGGGGCTTGACACTTATCAACTGGCTTTGATTGTGGGTCACGCAGGTTGGTTGCAATGCCCTAGTATAAACGATACCTGGAACACAAGCCAGTCCTCAGGATGCATTCTAACTCAAGAGCACGATCACGTTGTGCCTGACCAATGTTTCCATCTTGGGTAGTAGCACAGTCCTAAGCGATATGGAGTGGAGTTGGCATATGAGCTGGTCTGTGGTTTTGCTTCCAACAGTTTCTACCGCACGCAGATGCTCAGTGGATACAATGTTGCGCGCTGGGGAAAACCCCAGGAATAATCCACAGCAGGCAGGCAAGCAAAGTATAAATAAGGGGGGGATTGGTTAGCTGCCTGCAACTCTTGCTTGTACCCGAATAAGGTTTTGCCTGCAACGCGGCCTTGTACTGCTTGAGGCGACGTGACATTCATGCACAAGGCACAGGTGCTGACAGGTTTCTGCGGGCACCCACAGTGCAGCGTTGCATTCTTGAAACCGTTGCTTGACCCTTTCCCTAAAATCAGGAAGATTCGCTTACACCTCTTATGGCTTATAATAGCCGTCTCCTGGGATAACAATAGCAATACTGAGAAGAATGAAAATAAAACGCATCATAGGCTGAAGAAATTAAACGCTCGGCACGTCTTTTCTTCAGCCTTACATGACTATATATCTATATATGTATACATCCATATATTTGGGTAGAAATCCATAAAAATATATATCGATATATATTTATATAGATATTTATCTATACACAGAAACAGACAGATAGATAGATAGATAGATAGATAGATAGATAGATAGATAGATAGATAGATAGATAGATAGATTGATAGAAAGACTGTATGCAATAACCCTGGATGTCTGACAGTTGAAGCAGACTGGTGATGTCATTAAGGCTCTATTATGACACGTACAGCTTGGAACCATAACTACTACAGCCCGGCAGCCATTTATAGCCAGTCTCCATTGGAGATGGAAGTGGGCAGAAATGTACTGGCCTATCTTCCCAAGACGCCACAGCAGCCGGACAAATTGTATGTTCGACAGAATGGCTGTTTTATTCAGCCCATAAGGGTGACTACCCACTACAGGTTTTTTTTTTTCACTGCGAAATTCGTAGCAGTTTTTTTTCTGCAGGGGTCTATGGGAATTGTAATGTTAAAATCGAAATCACGCAAATTCGCAATTTACCGCGAAATCGCGATTTTAACATTACAAGTCCCATAGACTCCTGCAGAAAAAAAACCGCTGCGAATTTCGCAGTGAAAAAAAACTGTAGTGGGTAGTCATCCTAAGGGGGAAACGGCGGCCTACAAAATCTGATTGGTCGCTGCTGCCACCATTTATGAAAAGGTCGGCTCAGTTCTTCCATGGATAAGAATAAGGTCGGTACATAGGCAGGCAGGTAGGTTCAGTTTTTGTAGGTTGAGGAATGCTTATGGGCAAGGCCTTATGTCTGAACGCTGGCGCATGAAATGGCAGAGAGGCCCGGCCCTGTGCATTCACTGATTATTGCCGTCAGCTGCTGTCTGCTTTCAAGCATGAATCAGGGGCTTCACACTTATCAACTGGCTTTGATTGTGGGTCACGCAGGTTGGTTGCAATGCCCTAGTATAAACGATACCTGGAACACAAGCCAGTCCTCAGGATGCATTCTAACTCAAGAGTACGATCACGTTGTGCCTGACCAATGTTTCCATCTTGGGTAATAGCACAGTCCTAAGCGATATGGAGTGGAGTTGGCATATGAGCTGGTCTGTGGTTTTGCTTCCAACAGTTTCTACCGCACGCAGATGCTCGGTGGATACAATGTTGCGCGCTGGGGAAAACCCCAGGAATAATCCACAGCAGGCAGGCAAGCAAAGTATAAATAAGGGGGGGATTGGTTAGCTGCCTGCAACTCTTGCTTGTACCCGAATAAGGTTTTGCCTGCAACGCGGCCTTGTACTGCTTGAGGCGACGTGACATTCATGCACAAGGCACAGGTGCTGGCAGGTTTCTGCGGGCACCCACAGTGCAGCGTTGCATTCTTGAAACCGTTGCTTGACCCTTTCCCTAAAATCAGGAAGATTCGCTTACACCTCTTATGGCTTATAATAGCCGTCTCCTGGGATAACAATAGCAATACTGAGAAGAATGAAAATAAAACGCATCATAGGCTGAAGAAATTAAACGCTCGGCACGTCTTTTCTTCAGCCTTACATGACTATATATCTATATATGTATACATCCATATATTTGGGTCGAAATCCATAAAAATATATATCGATATATATTTATATAGATATTTATCTATACACAGAAACAGACAGATAGATAGATAGATAGATAGATAGATAGATAGATAGATAGATAGATAGATAGATAGATAGATAGATAGATAGATAGATTGATAGAAAGACTGTATGCAATAACCCTGGATGTCTGACAGTTGAAGCAGACTGGTGATGTCATTAAGGCTCTATTATGACACGTACAGCTTGGAACCATAACTACTACAGCCAGGCAGCCATTTATAGCCAGTCTCCATTGGAGATGGAAGTGGGCAGAAATGTACTGGCCTATCTTCCCAAGACGCCACAGCAGCCGGACAAATTGTATGTTCGACAGAATGGCTGTTTTATTCAGCCCATAAGGGTGACTACCCACTACAGGTTTTTTTTTCACTGCGAAATTCGTAGCAGTTTTTTTTCTGCAGGGGTCTATGGGACTTGTAATGTTAAAATCGAAATCACGCAAAATCGCAATTTACCGCAAAATCGCGATTTTAACATTACAAGTCCCATAGACCCCTGCAGAAAAAAAACCGCTGCGAATTTCGCAGTGAAAAAAAACTGTAGTGGGTAGTCATCCTAAGGGGGAAACGGCGGCCTACAAAATCTGATTGGTCGCTGCTGCCACCATTTATGAAAAGGTCGGCTCAGTTCTTCCATGGATAAGAATAAGGTCGGTACATAGGCAGGCAGGTAGGTTCAGTTTTTGTAGGTTGAGGAATGCTTATGGGCAAGGCCATATGTCTGAACGCTGGCGCATGAAATGGCAGAGAGGCCCGGCCCTGTGCATTCACTGATTATTGCCGTCAGCTGCTGTCTGCTTTCAAGCATGAATCAGGGGCTTCACACTTATCAACTGGCTTTGATTGTGGGTCACGCAGGTTGGTTGCAATGCCCTAGTATAAACGATACCTGGAACACAAGCCAGTCCTCAGGATGCATTCTAACTCAAGAGCACGATCACGTTGTGCCTGACCAATGTTTCCATCTTGGGTAGTAGCACAGTCCTAAGCGATATGGAGTGGAGTTGGCATATGAGCTGGTCTGTGGTTTTGCTTCCAACAGTTTCTACCGCACGCAGATGCTCAGTGGATACAATGTTGCGCGCTGGGGAAAACCCCAGGAATAATCAACAGCAGGCAGGCAAGCAAAGTATAAATAAGGGGGGGATTGGTTAGCTGCCTGCAACTCTTGCTTGTACCCGAATAAGGTTTTGCCTGCAACGCGGCCTTGTACTGCTTGAGGCGACGTGACATTCATGCACAAGGCACAGGTGCTGACAGGTTTCTGCGGGCACCCACAGTGCAGCGTTGCATTCTTGAAACCGTTGCTTGACCCTTTCCCTAAAATCAGGAAGATTCGCTTACACCTCTTATGGCTTATAATAGCCGTCTCCTGGGATAACAATAGCAATACTGAGAAGAATGAAAATAAAACGCATCATAGGCTGAAGAAATTAAACGCTCGGCACGTCTTTTCTTCAGCCTTACATGACTATATATCTATATATGTATACATCCATATATTTGGGTAGAAATCCATAAAAATATATATCGATATATATTTATATAGATATTTATCTATACACAGAAACAGACAGATAGAAAGATAGATAGATAGATAGATTGATAGAAAGACTGTATGCAATAACCCTGGATGTCTGACAGTTGAAGCAGACTGGTGATGTCATTAAGGCTCTATTATGACACGTACAGCTTGGAACCATAACTACTACAGCCCGGCAGCCATTTATAGCCAGTCTCCATTGGAGATGGAAGTGGGCAGAAATGTACTGGCCTATCTTCCCAAGACGCCACAGCAGCCGGACAAATTGTATGTTCGACAGAATGGCTGTTTTATTCAGCCCATAAGGGTGACTACCCACTACAGGTTTTTTTTTTTCACTGCGAAATTCGTAGCAGTTTTTTTTCTGCAGGGGTCTATGGGAATTGTAATGTTAAAATCGAAATCACGCAAATTCGCAATTTACCGCGAAATCGCGATTTTAACATTACAAGTCCCATAGACTCCTGCAGAAAAAAAACCGCTGCGAATTTCGCAGTGAAAAAAAACTGTAGTGGGTAGTCATCCTAAGGGGGAAACGGCGGCCTACAAAATCTGATTGGTCGCTGCTGCCACCATTTATGAAAAGGTCGGCTCAGTTCTTCCATGGATAAGAATAAGGTCGGTACATAGGCAGGCAGGTAGGTTCAGTTTTTGTAGGTTGAGGAATGCTTATGGGCAAGGCCTTATGTCTGAACGCTGGCGCATGAAATGGCAGAGAGGCCCGGCCCTGTGCATTCACTGATTATTGCCGTCAGCTGCTGTCTGCTTTCAAGCATGAATCAGGGGCTTCACACTTATCAACTGGCTTTGATTGTGGGTCACGCAGGTTGGTTGCAATGCCCTAGTATAAACGATACCTGGAACACAAGCCAGTCCTCAGGATGCATTCTAACTCAAGAGTACGATCACGTTGTGCCTGACCAATGTTTCCATCTTGGGTAATAGCACAGTCCTAAGCGATATGGAGTGGAGTTGGCATATGAGCTGGTCTGTGGTTTTGCTTCCAACAGTTTCTACCGCACGCAGATGCTCGGTGGATACAATGTTGCGCGCTGGGGAAAACCCCAGGAATAATCCACAGCAGGCAGGCAAGCAAAGTATAAATAAGGGGGGGATTGGTTAGCTGCCTGCAACTCTTGCTTGTACCCGAATAAGGTTTTGCCTGCAACGCGGCCTTGTACTGCTTGAGGCGACGTGACATTCATGCACAAGGCACAGGTGCTGGCAGGTTTCTGCGGGCACCCACAGTGCAGCGTTGCATTCTTGAAACCGTTGCTTGACCCTTTCCCTAAAATCAGGAAGATTCGCTTACACCTCTTATGGCTTATAATAGCCGTCTCCTGGGATAACAATAGCAATACTGAGAAGAATGAAAATAAAACGCATCATAGGCTGAAGAAATTAAACGCTCGGCACGTCTTTTCTTCAGCCTTACATGACTATATATCTATATATGTATACATCCATATATTTGGGTAGAAATCCATAAAAATATATATCGATATATATTTATATAGATATTTATCTATACACAGAAACAGACAGATAGATAGATAGATAGATAGATAGATAGATAGATAGATAGATAGATAGATAGATAGATAGATTGATAGAAAGACTGTATGCAATAACCCTGGATGTCTGACAGTTGAAGCAGACTGGTGATGTCATTAAGGCTCTATTATGACACGTACAGCTTGGAACCATAACTACTACAGCCCGGCAGCCATTTATAGCCAGTCTCCATTGGAGATGGAAGTGGGCAGAAATGTACTGGCCTATCTTCCCAAGACGCCACAGCAGCCGGACAAATTGTATGTTCGACAGAATGGCTGTTTTATTCAGCCCATAAGGGTGACTACCCACTACAGGTTTTTTTTTTTCACTGCGAAATTCGTAGCAGTTTTTTTTCTGCAGGGGTCTATGGGAATTGTAATGTTAAAATCGAAATCACGCAAATTCGCAATTTACCGCGAAATCGCGATTTTAACATTACAAGTCCCATAGACTCCTGCAGAAAAAAAACCGCTGCGAATTTCGCAGTGAAAAAAAACTGTAGTGGGTAGTCATCCTAAGGGGGAAACGGCGGCCTACAAAATCTGATTGGTCGCTGCTGCCACCATTTATGAAAAGGTCGGCTCAGTTCTTCCATGGATAAGAATAAGGTCGGTACATAGGCAGGCAGGTAGGTTCAGTTTTTGTAGGTTGAGGAATGCTTATGGGCAAGGCCTTATGTCTGAACGCTGGCGCATGAAATGGCAGAGAGGCCCGGCCCTGTGCATTCACTGATTATTGCCGTCAGCTGCTGTCTGCTTTCAAGCATGAATCAGGGGCTTCACACTTATCAACTGGCTTTGATTGTGGGTCACGCAGGTTGGTTGCAATGCCCTAGTATAAACGATACCTGGAACACAAGCCAGTCCTCAGGATGCATTCTAACTCAAGAGCACGATCACGTTGTGCCTGACCAATGTTTCCATCTTGGGTAGTAGCACAGTCCTAAGCGATATGGAGTGGAGTTGGCATATGAGCTGGTCTGTGGTTTTGCTTCCAACAGTTTCTACCGCACGCAGATGCTCAGTGGATACAATGTTGCGCGCTGGGGAAAACCCCAGGAATAATCCACAGCAGGCAGGCAAGCAAAGTATAAATAAGGGGGGGATTGGTTAGCTGCCTGCAACTCTTGCTTGTACCCGAATAAGGTTTTGCCTGCAACGCGGCCTTGTACTGCTTGAGGCGACGTGACATTCATGCACAAGGCACAGGTGCTGACAGGTTTCTGCGGGCACCCACAGTGCAGCGTTGCATTCTTGAAACCGTTGCTTGACCCTTTCCCTAAAATCAGGAAGATTCGCTTACACCTCTTATGGCTTATAATAGCCGTCTCCTGGGATAACAATAGCAATACTGAGAAGAATGAAAATAAAACGCATCATAGGCTGAAGAAATTAAACGCTCGGCACGTCTTTTCTTCAGCCTTACATGACTATATATCTATATATGTATACATCCAT
Organism: Eleutherodactylus coqui; assembly: GCF_035609145.1. Classification (NCBI taxonomy): domain Eukaryota; kingdom Metazoa; phylum Chordata; class Amphibia; order Anura; family Eleutherodactylidae; genus Eleutherodactylus; species Eleutherodactylus coqui. Next base: position 147,714 of record NW_027102405.1, read on the forward strand.
ATATTTGGGTAGAAATCCATAAAAATATATATCGATATATATTTATATAGATATTTATCTATACACAGAAACAGACAGATAGATAGATAGATAGATAGATAGATAGATAGATAGATTGATAGAAAGACTGTATGCAATAACCCTGGATGTCTGACAGTTGAAGCAGACTGGTGATGTCATTAAGGCTCTATTATGACACGTACAGCTTGGAACCATAACTACTACAGCCCGGCAGCCATTTATAGCCAGTCTCCATTGGAGATGGAAGTGGGCAGAAATGTACTGGCCTATCTTCCCAAGACGCCACAGCAGCCGGACAAATTGTATGTTCGACAGAATGGCTGTTTTATTCAGCCCATAAGGGTGACTACCCACTACAGGTTTTTTTTTTTCACTGCGAAATTCGTAGCAGTTTTTTTTCTGCAGGGGTCTATGGGAATTGTAATGTTAAAATCGAAATCACGCAAATTCGCAATTTACCGCGAAATCGCGATTTTAACATTACAAGTCCCATAGACTCCTGCAGAAAAAAAACCGCTGCGAATTTCGCAGTGAAAAAAAACTGTAGTGGGTAGTCATCCTAAGGGGGAAACGGCGGCCTACAAAATCTGATTGGTCGCTGCTGCCACCATTTATGAAAAGGTCGGCTCAGTTCTTCCATGGATAAGAATAAGGTCGGTACATAGGCAGGCAGGTAGGTTCAGTTTTTGTAGGTTGAGGAATGCTTATGGGCAAGGCCTTATGTCTGAACGCTGGCGCATGAAATGGCAGAGAGGCCCGGCCCTGTGCATTCACTGATTATTGCCGTCAGCTGCTGTCTGCTTTCAAGCATGAATCAGGGGCTTCACACTTATCAACTGGCTTTGATTGTGGGTCACGCAGGTTGGTTGCAATGCCCTAGTATAAACGATACCTGGAACACAAGCCAGTCCTCAGGATGCATTCTAACTCAAGAGTACGATCACGTTGTGCCTGACCAATGTTTCCATCTTGGGTAATAGCACAGTCCTAAGCGATATGGAGTGGAGTTGGCATATGAGCTGGTCTGTGGTTTTGCTTCCAACAGTTTCTACCGCACGCAGATGCTCGGTGGATACAATGTTGCGCGCTGGGGAAAACCCCAGGAATAATCCACAGCAGGCAGGCAAGCAAAGTATAAATAAGGGGGGGATTGGTTAGCTGCCTGCAACTCTTGCTTGTACCCGAATAAGGTTTTGCCTGCAACGCGGCCTTGTACTGCTTGAGGCGACGTGACATTCATGCACAAGGCACAGGTGCTGACAGGTTTCTGCGGGCACCCACAGTGCAGCGTTGCATTCTTGAAACCGTTGCTTGACCCTTTCCCTAAAATCAGGAAGATTCGCTTACACCTCTTATGGCTTATAATAGCCGTCTCCTGGGATAACAATAGCAATACTGAGAAGAATGAAAATAAAACGCATCATAGGCTGAAGAAATTAAACGCTCGGCACGTCTTTTCTTCAGCCTTACATGACTATATATCTATATATGTATACATCCATATATTTGGGTAGAAATCCATAAAAATATATATCGATATATATTTATATAGATATTTATCTATACACAGAAACAGACAGATAGATAGATAGATAGATAGATAGATAGATAGATAGATAGATAGATAGATAGATAGATAGATAGATAGATAGATTGATAGAAAGACTGTATGCAATAACCCTGGATGTCTGACAGTTGAAGCAGACTGGTGATGTCATTAAGGCTCTATTATGACACGTACAGCTTGGAACCATAACTACTACAGCCCGGCAGCCATTTATAGCCAGTCTCCATTGGAGATGGAAGTGGGCAGAAATGTACTGGCCTATCTTCCCAAGACGCCACAGCAGCCGGACAAATTGTATGTTCGACAGAATGGCTGTTTTATTCAGCCCATAAGGGTGACTACCCACTACAGGTTTTTTTTTTTCACTGCGAAATTCGTAGCAGTTTTTTTTCTGCAGGGGTCTATGGGAATTGTAATGTTAAAATCGAAATCACGCAAATTCGCAATTTACCGCGAAATCGCGATTTTAACATTACAAGTCCCATAGACTCCTGCAGAAAAAAAACCGCTGCGAATTTCGCAGTGAAAAAAAACTGTAGTGGGTAGTCATCCTAAGGGGGAAACGGCGGCCTACAAAATCTGATTGGTCGCTGCTGCCACCATTTATGAAAAGGTCGGCTCAGTTCTTCCATGGATAAGAATAAGGTCGGTACATAGGCAGGCAGGTAGGTTCAGTTTTTGTAGGTTGAGGAATGCTTATGGGCAAGGCCTTATGTCTGAACGCTGGCGCATGAAATGGCAGAGAGGCCCGGCCCTGTGCATTCACTGATTATTGCCGTCAGCTGCTGTCTGCTTTCAAGCATGAATCAGGGGCTTCACACTTATCAACTGGCTTTGATTGTGGGTCACGCAGGTTGGTTGCAATGCCCTAGTATAAACGATACCTGGAACACAAGCCAGTCCTCAGGATGCATTCTAACTCAAGAGTACGATCACGTTGTGCCTGACCAATGTTTCCATCTTGGGTAATAGCACAGTCCTAAGCGATATGGAGTGGAGTTGGCATATGAGCTGGTCTGTGGTTTTGCTTCCAACAGTTTCTACCGCACGCAGATGCTCGGTGGATACAATGTTGCGCGCTGGGGAAAACCCCAGGAATAATCCACAGCAGGCAGGCAAGCAAAGTATAAATAAGGGGGGGATTGGTTAGCTGCCTGCAACTCTTGCTTGTACCCGAATAAGGTTTTGCCTGCAACGCGGCCTTGTACTGCTTGAGGCGACGTGACATTCATGCACAAGGCACAGGTGCTGGCAGGTTTCTGCAGGCACCCACAGTGCAGCGTTGCATTCTTGAAACCGTTGCTTGACCCTTTCCCTAAAATCAGGAAGATTCGCTTACACCTCTTATGGCTTATAATAGCCGTCTCCTGGGATAACAATAGCAATACTGAGAAGAATGAAAATAAAACGCATCATAGGCTGAAGAAATTAAACGCTCGGCACGTCTTTTCTTCAGCCTTACATGACTATATATCTATATATGTATACATCCATATATTTGGGTAGAAATCCATAAAAATATATATCGATATATATTTATATAGATATTTATCTATACACAGAAACAGACAGATAGATAGATAGATAGATAGATAGATAGATAGATAGATAGATAGATTGATAGAAAGACTGTATGCAATAACCCTGGATGTCTGACAGTTGAAGCAGACTGGTGATGTCATTAAGGCTCTATTATGACACGTACAGCTTGGAACCATAACTACTACAGCCCGGCAGCCATTTATAGCCAGTCTCCATTGGAGATGGAAGTGGGCAGAAATGTACTGGCCTATCTTCCCAAGACGCCACAGCAGCCGGACAAATTGTATGTTCGACAGAATGGCTGTTTTATTCAGCCCATAAGGGTGACTACCCACTACAGGTTTTTTTTTCACTGCGAAATTCGTAGCAGTTTTTTTTCTGCAGGGGTCTATGGGACTTGTAATGTTAAAATCGAAATCACGCAAAATCGCAATTTACCGCAAAATCGCGATTTTAACATTACAAGTCCCATAGACCCCTGCAGAAAAAAAAAAAAGCTGCGAATTTCGCAGTGAAAAAAAACTGTAGTGAGTAGTCACCCTAAGGGGGAAACGGCGGCCTACAAAATCTGATTGGTCGCTGCTGCCACCATTTATGAAAAGGTCGGCTCAGTTCTTCCATGGATAAGAATAAGGTAGGTACATAGGCAGGCAGGTAGGTTCAGTTTTTGTAGGTTGAGGAATGCTTATGGGCAAGGCCTTATGTCTGAACGCTGGCGCATGAAATGGCACAGAGGCCCGGCCCTGTGCATTCACTGATTATTGCCGTCAGCTGCTGTCTGCTTTCAAGCATGAATCAGGGGCTTGACACTTATCAACTGGCTTTGATTGTGGGTCACGCAGGTTGGTTGCAATGCCCTAGTATAAACGATACCTGGAACACAAGCCAGTCCTCAGGATGCATTCTAACTCAAGAGCACGATCACGTTGTGCCTGACCAATGTTTCCATCTTGGGTAGTAGCACAGTCCTAAGCGATATGGAGTGGAGTTGGCATATGAGCTGGTCTGTGGTTTTGCTTCCAACAGTTTCTACCGCACGCAGATGCTCAGTGGATACAATGTTGCGCGCTGGGGAAAACCCCAGGAATAATCCACAGCAGGCAGGCAAGCAAAGTATAAATAAGGGGGGGATTGGTTAGCTGCCTGCAACTCTTGCTTGTACCCGAATAAGGTTTTGCCTGCAACGCGGCCTTGTACTGCTTGAGGCGACGTGACATTCATGCACAAGGCACAGGTGCTGACAGGTTTCTGCGGGCACCCACAGTGCAGCGTTGCATTCTTGAAACCGTTGCTTGACCCTTTCCCTAAAATCAGGAAGATTCGCTTACACCTCTTATGGCTTATAATAGCCGTCTCCTGGGATAACAATAGCAATACTGAGAAGAATGAAAATAAAACGCATCATAGGCTGAAGAAATTAAACGCTCGGCACGTCTTTTCTTCAGCCTTACATGACTATATATCTATATATGTATACATCCATATATTTGGGTAGAAATCCATAAAAATATATATCGATATATATTTATATAGATATTTATCTATACACAGAAACAGACAGATAGATAGATAGATAGATAGATAGATAGATAGATAGATAGATTGATAGAAAGACTGTATGCAATAACCCTGGATGTCTGACAGTTGAAGCAGACTGGTGATGTCATTAAGGCTCTATTATGACACGTACAGCTTGGAACCATAACTACTACAGCCCGGCAGCCATTTATAGCCAGTCTCCATTGGAGATGGAAGTGGGCAGAAATGTACTGGCCTATCTTCCCAAGACGCCACAGCAGCCGGACAAATTGTATGTTCGACAGAATGGCTGTTTTATTCAGCCCATAAGGGTGACTACCCACTACAGGTTTTTTTTTTTCACTGCGAAATTCGTAGCAGTTTTTTTTCTGCAGGGGTCTATGGGAATTGTAATGTTAAAATCGAAATCACGCAAATTCGCAATTTACCGCGAAATCGCGATTTTAACATTACAAGTCCCATAGACTCCTGCAGAAAAAAAACCGCTGCGAATTTCGCAGTGAAAAAAAACTGTAGTGGGTAGTCATCCTAAGGGGGAAACGGCGGCCTACAAAATCTGATTGGTCGCTGCTGCCACCATTTATGAAAAGGTCGGCTCAGTTCTTCCATGGATAAGAATAAGGTCGGTACATAGGCAGGCAGGTAGGTTCAGTTTTTGTAGGTTGAGGAATGCTTATGGGCAAGGCCTTATGTCTGAACGCTGGCGCATGAAATGGCAGAGAGGCCCGGCCCTGTGCATTCACTGATTATTGCCGTCAGCTGCTGTCTGCTTTCAAGCATGAATCAGGGGCTTCACACTTATCAACTGGCTTTGATTGTGGGTCACGCAGGTTGGTTGCAATGCCCTAGTATAAACGATACCTGGAACACAAGCCAGTCCTCAGGATGCATTCTAACTCAAGAGTACGATCACGTTGTGCCTGACCAATGTTTCCATCTTGGGTAATAGCACAGTCCTAAGCGATATGGAGTGGAGTTGGCATATGAGCTGGTCTGTGGTTTTGCTTCCAACAGTTTCTACCGCACGCAGATGCTCGGTGGATACAATGTTGCGCGCTGGGGAAAACCCCAGGAATAATCCACAGCAGGCAGGCAAGCAAAGTATAAATAAGGGGGGGATTGGTTAGCTGCCTGCAACTCTTGCTTGTACCCGAATAAGGTTTTGCCTGCAACGCGGCCTTGTACTGCTTGAGGCGACGTGACATTCATGCACAAGGCACAGGTGCTGGCAGGTTTCTGCGGGCACCCACAGTGCAGCGTTGCATTCTTGAAACCGTTGCTTGACCCTTTCCCTAAAATCAGGAAGATTCGCTTACACCTCTTATGGCTTATAATAGCCGTCTCCTGGGATAACAATAGCAATACTGAGAAGAATGAAAATAAAACGCATCATAGGCTGAAGAAATTAAACGCTCGGCACGTCTTTTCTTCAGCCTTACATGACTATATATCTATATATGTATACATCCATATATTTGGGTCGAAATCCATAAAAATATATATCGATATATATTTATATAGATATTTATCTATACACAGAAACAGACAGATAGATAGATAGATAGATAGATAGATAGATAGATAGATAGATAGATAGATAGATAGATAGATAGATAGATAGATAGATAGATAGATTGATAGAAAGACTGTATGCAATAACCCTGGATGTCTGACAGTTGAAGCAGACTGGTGATGTCATTAAGGCTCTATTATGACACGTACAGCTTGGAACCATAACTACTACAGCCAGGCAGCCATTTATAGCCAGTCTCCATTGGAGATGGAAGTGGGCAGAAATGTACTGGCCTATCTTCCCAAGACGCCACAGCAGCCGGACAAATTGTATGTTCGACAGAATGGCTGTTTTATTCAGCCCATAAGGGTGACTACCCACTACAGGTTTTTTTTTCACTGCGAAATTCGTAGCAGTTTTTTTTCTGCAGGGGTCTATGGGACTTGTAATGTTAAAATCGAAATCACGCAAAATCGCAATTTACCGCAAAATCGCGATTTTAACATTACAAGTCCCATAGACCCCTGCAGAAAAAAAACCGCTGCGAATTTCGCAGTGAAAAAAAACTGTAGTGGGTAGTCATCCTAAGGGGGAAACGGCGGCCTACAAAATCTGATTGGTCGCTGCTGCCACCATTTATGAAAAGGTCGGCTCAGTTCTTCCATGGATAAGAATAAGGTCGGTACATAGGCAGGCAGGTAGGTTCAGTTTTTGTAGGTTGAGGAATGCTTATGGGCAAGGCCATATGTCTGAACGCTGGCGCATGAAATGGCAGAGAGGCCCGGCCCTGTGCATTCACTGATTATTGCCGTCAGCTGCTGTCTGCTTTCAAGCATGAATCAGGGGCTTCACACTTATCAACTGGCTTTGATTGTGGGTCACGCAGGTTGGTTGCAATGCCCTAGTATAAACGATACCTGGAACACAAGCCAGTCCTCAGGATGCATTCTAACTCAAGAGCACGATCACGTTGTGCCTGACCAATGTTTCCATCTTGGGTAGTAGCACAGTCCTAAGCGATATGGAGTGGAGTTGGCATATGAGCTGGTCTGTGGTTTTGCTTCCAACAGTTTCTACCGCACGCAGATGCTCAGTGGATACAATGTTGCGCGCTGGGGAAAACCCCAGGAATAATCAACAGCAGGCAGGCAAGCAAAGTATAAATAAGGGGGGGATTGGTTAGCTGCCTGCAACTCTTGCTTGTACCCGAATAAGGTTTTGCCTGCAACGCGGCCTTGTACTGCTTGAGGCGACGTGACATTCATGCACAAGGCACAGGTGCTGACAGGTTTCTGCGGGCACCCACAGTGCAGCGTTGCATTCTTGAAACCGTTGCTTGACCCTTTCCCTAAAATCAGGAAGATTCGCTTACACCTCTTATGGCTTATAATAGCCGTCTCCTGGGATAACAATAGCAATACTGAGAAGAATGAAAATAAAACGCATCATAGGCTGAAGAAATTAAACGCTCGGCACGTCTTTTCTTCAGCCTTACATGACTATATATCTATATATGTATACATCCATATATTTGGGTAGAAATCCATAAAAATATATATCGATATATATTTATATAGATATTTATCTATACACAGAAACAGACAGATAGAAAGATAGATAGATAGATAGATTGATAGAAAGACTGTATGCAATAACCCTGGATGTCTGACAGTTGAAGCAGACTGGTGATGTCATTAAGGCTCTATTATGACACGTACAGCTTGGAACCATAACTACTACAGCCCGGCAGCCATTTATAGCCAGTCTCCATTGGAGATGGAAGTGGGCAGAAATGTACTGGCCTATCTTCCCAAGACGCCACAGCAGCCGGACAAATTGTATGTTCGACAGAATGGCTGTTTTATTCAGCCCATAAGGGTGACTACCCACTACAGGTTTTTTTTTTTCACTGCGAAATTCGTAGCAGTTTTTTTTCTGCAGGGGTCTATGGGAATTGTAATGTTAAAATCGAAATCACGCAAATTCGCAATTTACCGCGAAATCGCGATTTTAACATTACAAGTCCCATAGACTCCTGCAGAAAAAAAACCGCTGCGAATTTCGCAGTGAAAAAAAACTGTAGTGGGTAGTCATCCTAAGGGGGAAACGGCGGCCTACAAAATCTGATTGGTCGCTGCTGCCACCATTTATGAAAAGGTCGGCTCAGTTCTTCCATGGATAAGAATAAGGTCGGTACATAGGCAGGCAGGTAGGTTCAGTTTTTGTAGGTTGAGGAATGCTTATGGGCAAGGCCTTATGTCTGAACGCTGGCGCATGAAATGGCAGAGAGGCCCGGCCCTGTGCATTCACTGATTATTGCCGTCAGCTGCTGTCTGCTTTCAAGCATGAATCAGGGGCTTCACACTTATCAACTGGCTTTGATTGTGGGTCACGCAGGTTGGTTGCAATGCCCTAGTATAAACGATACCTGGAACACAAGCCAGTCCTCAGGATGCATTCTAACTCAAGAGTACGATCACGTTGTGCCTGACCAATGTTTCCATCTTGGGTAATAGCACAGTCCTAAGCGATATGGAGTGGAGTTGGCATATGAGCTGGTCTGTGGTTTTGCTTCCAACAGTTTCTACCGCACGCAGATGCTCGGTGGATACAATGTTGCGCGCTGGGGAAAACCCCAGGAATAATCCACAGCAGGCAGGCAAGCAAAGTATAAATAAGGGGGGGATTGGTTAGCTGCCTGCAACTCTTGCTTGTACCCGAATAAGGTTTTGCCTGCAACGCGGCCTTGTACTGCTTGAGGCGACGTGACATTCATGCACAAGGCACAGGTGCTGGCAGGTTTCTGCGGGCACCCACAGTGCAGCGTTGCATTCTTGAAACCGTTGCTTGACCCTTTCCCTAAAATCAGGAAGATTCGCTTACACCTCTTATGGCTTATAATAGCCGTCTCCTGGGATAACAATAGCAATACTGAGAAGAATGAAAATAAAACGCATCATAGGCTGAAGAAATTAAACGCTCGGCACGTCTTTTCTTCAGCCTTACATGACTATATATCTATATATGTATACATCCATATATTTGGGTAGAAATCCATAAAAATATATATCGATATATATTTATATAGATATTTATCTATACACAGAAACAGACAGATAGATAGATAGATAGATAGATAGATAGATAGATAGATAGATAGATAGATTGATAGAAAGACTGTATGCAATAACCCTGGATGTCTGACAGTTGAAGCAGACTGGTGATGTCATTAAGGCTCTATTATGACACGTACAGCTTGGAACCATAACTACTACAGCCCGGCAGCCATTTATAGCCAGTCTCCATTGGAGATGGAAGTGGGCAGAAATGTACTGGCCTATCTTCCCAAGACGCCACAGCAGCCGGACAAATTGTATGTTCGACAGAATGGCTGTTTTATTCAGCCCATAAGGGTGACTACCCACTACAGGTTTTTTTTTTTCACTGCGAAATTCGTAGCAGTTTTTTTTCTGCAGGGGTCTATGGGAATTGTAATGTTAAAATCGAAATCACGCAAATTCGCAATTTACCGCGAAATCGCGATTTTAACATTACAAGTCCCATAGACTCCTGCAGAAAAAAAACCGCTGCGAATTTCGCAGTGAAAAAAAACTGTAGTGGGTAGTCATCCTAAGGGGGAAACGGCGGCCTACAAAATCTGATTGGTCGCTGCTGCCACCATTTATGAAAAGGTCGGCTCAGTTCTTCCATGGATAAGAATAAGGTCGGTACATAGGCAGGCAGGTAGGTTCAGTTTTTGTAGGTTGAGGAATGCTTATGGGCAAGGCCTTATGTCTGAACGCTGGCGCATGAAATGGCAGAGAGGCCCGGCCCTGTGCATTCACTGATTATTGCCGTCAGCTGCTGTCTGCTTTCAAGCATGAATCAGGGGCTTCACACTTATCAACTGGCTTTGATTGTGGGTCACGCAGGTTGGTTGCAATGCCCTAGTATAAACGATACCTGGAACACAAGCCAGTCCTCAGGATGCATTCTAACTCAAGAGCACGATCACGTTGTGCCTGACCAATGTTTCCATCTTGGGTAGTAGCACAGTCCTAAGCGATATGGAGTGGAGTTGGCATATGAGCTGGTCTGTGGTTTTGCTTCCAACAGTTTCTACCGCACGCAGATGCTCAGTGGATACAATGTTGCGCGCTGGGGAAAACCCCAGGAATAATCCACAGCAGGCAGGCAAGCAAAGTATAAATAAGGGGGGGATTGGTTAGCTGCCTGCAACTCTTGCTTGTACCCGAATAAGGTTTTGCCTGCAACGCGGCCTTGTACTGCTTGAGGCGACGTGACATTCATGCACAAGGCACAGGTGCTGGCAGGTTTCTGCGGGCACCCACAGTGCAGCGTTGCATTCTTGAAACCGTTGCTTGACCCTTTCCCTAAAATCAGGAAGATTCGCTTACACCTCTTATGGCTTATAATAGCCGTCTCCTGGGATAACAATAGCAATACTGAGAAGAATGAAAATAAAACGCATCATAGGCTGAAGAAATTAAACGCTCGGCACGTCTTTTCTTCAGCCTTACATGACTATATATCTATATATGTATACATCCATATATTTGGGTAGAAATCCATAAAAATATATATCGATATATATTTATATAGATATTTATCTATACACAGAAACAGACAGATAGATAGATAGATAGATAGATAGATAGATAGATAGATAGATAGATAGATAGATAGATAGATAGATTGATAGAAAGACTGTATGCAATAACCCTGGATGTCTGACAGTTGAAGCAGACTGGTGATGTCATTAAGGCTCTATTATGACACGTACAGCTTGGAACCATAACTACTACAGCCCGGCAGCCATTTATAGCCAGTCTCCATTGGAGATGGAAGTGGGCAGAAATGTACTGGCCTATCTTCCCAAGACGCCACAGCAGCCGGACAAATTGTATGTTCGACAGAATGGCTGTTTTATTCAGCCCATAAGGGTGACTACCCACTACAGGTTTTTTTTTTTCACTGCGAAATTCGTAGCAGTTTTTTTTCTGCAGGGGTCTATGGGAATTGTAATGTTAAAATCGAAATCACGCAAATTCGCAATTTACCGCGAAATCGCGATTTTAACATTACAAGTCCCATAGACTCCTGCAGAAAAAAAACCGCTGCGAATTTCGCAGTGAAAAAAAACTGTAGTGGGTAGTCATCCTAAGGGGGAAACGGCGGCCTACAAAATCTGATTGGTCGCTGCTGCCACCATTTATGAAAAGGTCGGCTCAGTTCTTCCATGGATAAGAATAAGGTCGGTACATAGGCAGGCAGGTAGGTTCAGTTTTTGTAGGTTGAGGAATGCTTATGGGCAAGGCCTTATGTCTGAACGCTGGCGCATGAAATGGCAGAGAGGCCCGGCCCTGTGCATTCACTGATTATTGCCGTCAGCTGCTGTCTGCTTTCAAGCATGAATCAGGGGCTTCACACTTATCAACTGGCTTTGATTGTGGGTCACGCAGGTTGGTTGCAATGCCCTAGTATAAACGATACCTGGAACACAAGCCAGTCCTCAGGATGCATTCTAACTCAAGAGTACGATCACGTTGTGCCTGACCAATGTTTCCATCTTGGGTAATAGCACAGTCCTAAGCGATATGGAGTGGAGTTGGCATATGAGCTGGTCTGTGGTTTTGCTTCCAACAGTTTCTACCGCACGCAGATGCTCGGTGGATACAATGTTGCGCGCTGGGGAAAACCCCAGGAATAATCCACAGCAGGCAGGCAAGCAAAGTATAAATAAGGGGGGGATTGGTTAGCTGCCTGCAACTCTTGCTTGTACCCGAATAAGGTTTTGCCTGCAACGCGGCCTTGTACTGCTTGAGGCGACGTGACATTCATGCACAAGGCACAGGTGCTGGCAGGTTTCTGCGGGCACCCACAGTGCAGCGTTGCATTCTTGAAACCGTTGCTTGACCCTTTCCCTAAAATCAGGAAGATTCGCTTACACCTCTTATGGCTTATAATAGCCGTCTCCTGGGATAACAATAGCAATACTGAGAAGAATGAAAATAAAACGCATCATAGGCTGAAGAAATTAAACGCTCGGCACGTCTTTTCTTCAGCCTTACATGACTATATATCTATATATGTATACATCCATATATTTGGGTAGAAATCCATAAAAATATATATCGATATATATTTATATAGATATTTATCTATACACAGAAACAGACAGATAGATAGATAGATAGATAGATAGATAGATAGATAGATAGATAGATAGATAGATAGATTGATAGAAAGACTGTATGCAATAACCCTGGATGTCTGACAGTTGAAGCAGACTGGTGATGTCATTAAGGCTCTATTATGACACGTACAGCTTGGAACCATAACTACTACAGCCCGGCAGCCATTTATAGCCAGTCTCCATTGGAGATGGAAGTGGGCAGAAATGTACTGGCCTATCTTCCCAAGACGCCACAGCAGCCGGACAAATTGTATGTTCGACAGAATGGCTGTTTTATTCAGCCCATAAGGGTGACTACCCACTACAGGTTTTTTTTTCACTGCGAAATTCGTAGCAGTTTTTTTTCTGCAGGGGTCTATGGGACTTGTAATGTTAAAATCGAAATCACGCAAAATCGCAATTTACCGCAAAATCGCGATTTTAACATTACAAGTCCCATAGACCCCTGCAGAAAAAAAAAAAAGCTGCGAATTTCGCAGTGAAAAAAAACTGTAGTGAGTAGTCACCCTAAGGGGGAAACGGCGGCCTACAAAATCTGATTGGTCGCTGCTGCCACCATTTATGAAAAGGTCGGCTCAGTTCTTCCATGGATAAGAATAAGGTAGGTACATAGGCAGGCAGGTAGGTTCAGTTTTTGTAGGTTGAGGAATGCTTATGGGCAAGGCCTTATGTCTGAACGCTGGCGCATGAAATGGCACAGAGGCCCGGCCCTGTGCATTCACTGATTATTGCCGTCAGCTGCTGTCTGCTTTCAAGCATGAATCAGGGGCTTGACACTTATCAACTGGCTTTGATTGTGGGTCACGCAGGTTGGTTGCAATGCCCTAGTATAAACGATACCTGGAACACAAGCCAGTCCTCAGGATGCATTCTAACTCAAGAGCACGATCACGTTGTGCCTGACCAATGTTTCCATCTTGGGTAGTAGCACAGTCCTAAGCGATATGGAGTGGAGTTGGCATATGAGCTGGTCTGTGGTTTTGCTTCCAACAGTTTCTACCGCACGCAGATGCTCAGTGGATACAATGTTGCGCGCTGGGGAAAACCCCAGGAATAATCCACAGCAGGCAGGCAAGCAAAGTATAAATAAGGGGGGGATTGGTTAGCTGCCTGCAACTCTTGCTTGTACCCGAATAAGGTTTTGCCTGCAACGCGGCCTTGTACTGCTTGAGGCGACGTGACATTCATGCACAAGGCACAGGTGCTGACAGGTTTCTGCGGGCACCCACAGTGCAGCGTTGCATTCTTGAAACCGTTGCTTGACCCTTTCCCTAAAATCAGGAAGATTCGCTTACACCTCTTATGGCTTATAATAGCCGTCTCCTGGGATAACAATAGCAATACTGAGAAGAATGAAAATAAAACGCATCATAGGCTGAAGAAATTAAACGCTCGGCACGTCTTTTCTTCAGCCTTACATGACTATATATCTATATATGTATACATCCATATATTTGGGTAGAAATCCATAAAAATATATATCGATATATATTTATATAGATATTTATCTATACACAGAAACAGACAGATAGATAGATAGATAGATAGATAGATAGATAGATAGATAGATAGATAGATAGATAGATTGATAGAAAGACTGTATGCAATAACCCTGGATGTCTGACAGTTGAAGCAGACTGGTGATGTCATTAAGGCTCTATTATGACACGTACAGCTTGGAACCATAACTACTACAGCCCGGCAGCCATTTATAGCCAGTCTCCATTGGAGATGGAAGTGGGCAGAAATGTACTGGCCTATCTTCCCAAGACGCCACAGCAGCCGGACAAATTGTATGTTCGACAGAATGGCTGTTTTATTCAGCCCATAAGGGTGACTACCCACTACAGGTTTTTTTTTTTCACTGCGAAATTCGTAGCAGTTTTATTTCTGCAGGGGTCTATGGGAATTGTAATGTTAAAATCGAAATCACGCAAATTCGCAATTTACCGCGAAATCGCGATTTTAACATTACAAGTCCCATAGACTCCTGCAGAAAAAAAACCGCTGCGAATTTCGCAGTGAAAAAAAACTGTAGTGGGTAGTCATCCTAAGGGGGAAACGGCGGCCTACAAAATCTGATTGGTCGCTGCTGCCACCATTTATGAAAAGGTCGGCTCAGTTCTTCCATGGATAAGAATAAGGTCGGTACATAGGCAGGCAGGTAGGTTCAGTTTTTGTAGGTTGAGGAATGCTTATGGGCAAGGCCTTATGTCTGAACGCTGGCGCATGAAATGGCAGAGAGGCCCGGCCCTGTGCATTCACTGATTATTGCCGTCAGCTGCTGTCTGCTTTCAAGCATGAATCAGGGGCTTCACACTTATCAACTGGCTTTGATTGTGGGTCACGCAGGTTGGTTGCAATGCCCTAGTATAAACGATACCTGGAACACAAGCCAGTCCTCAGGATGCATTCTAACTCAAGAGTACGATCACGTTGTGCCTGACCAATGTTTCCATCTTGGGTAATAGCACAGTCCTAAGCGATATGGAGTGGAGTTGGCATATGAGCTGGTCTGTGGTTTTGCTTCCAACAGTTTCTACCGCACGCAGATGCTCGGTGGATACAATGTTGCGCGCTGGGGAAAACCCCAGGAATAATCCACAGCAGGCAGGCAAGCAAAGTATAAATAAGGGGGGGATTGGTTAGCTGCCTGCAACTCTTGCTTGTACCCGAATAAGGTTTTGCCTGCAACGCGGCCTTGTACTGCTTGAGGCGACGTGACATTCATGCACAAGGCACAGGTGCTGGCAGGTTTCTGCGGGCACCCACAGTGCAGCGTTGCATTCTTGAAACCGTTGCTTGACCCTTTCCCTAAAATCAGGAAGATTCGCTTACACCTCTTATGGCTTATAATAGCCGTCTCCTGGGATAACAATAGCAATACTGAGAAGAATGAAAATAAAACGCATCATAGGCTGAAGAAATTAAACGCTCGGCACGTCTTTTCTTCAGCCTTACATGACTATATATCTATATATGTATACATCCATATATTTGGGTAGAAATCCATAAAAATATATATCGATATATATTTATATAGATATTTATCTATACACAGAAACAGACAGATAGATAGATAGATAGATAGATAGATAGATAGATAGATAGATAGATAGATAGATAGATAGATAGATTGATAGAAAGACTGTATGCAATAACCCTGGATGTCTGACAGTTGAAGCAGACTGGTGATGTCATTAAGGCTCTATTATGACACGTACAGCTTGGAACCATAACTACTACAGCCCGGCAGCCATTTATAGCCAGTCTCCATTGGAGATGGAAGTGGGCAGAAATGTACTGGCCTATCTTCCCAAGACGCCACAGCAGCCGGACAAATTGTATGTTCGACAGAATGGCTGTTTTATTCAGCCCATAAGGGTGACTACCCACTACAGGTTTTTTTTTCACTGCGAAATTCGTAGCAGTTTTTTTTCTGCAGGGGTCTATGGGACTTGTAATGTTAAAATCGAAATCACGCAAAATCGCAATTTACCGCAAAATCGCGATTTTAACATTACAAGTCCCATAGACCCCTGCAGAAAAAAAAAAAAGCTGCGAATTTCGCAGTGAAAAAAAACTGTAGTGAGTAGTCACCCTAAGGGGGAAACGGCGGCCTACAAAATCTGATTGGTCGCTGCTGCCACCATTTATGAAAAGGTCGGCTCAGTTCTTCCATGGATAAGAATAAGGTAGGTACATAGGCAGGCAGGTAGGTTCAGTTTTTGTAGGTTGAGGAATGCTTATGGGCAAGGCCTTATGTCTGAACGCTGGCGCATGAAATGGCACAGAGGCCCGGCCCTGTGCATTCACTGATTATTGCCGTCAGCTGCTGTCTGCTTTCAAGCATGAATCAGGGGCTTGACACTTATCAACTGGCTTTGATTGTGGGTCACGCAGGTTGGTTGCAATGCCCTAGTATAAACGATACCTGGAACACAAGCCAGTCCTCAGGATGCATTCTAACTCAAGAGCACGATCACGTTGTGCCTGACCAATGTTTCCATCTTGGGTAGTAGCACAGTCCTAAGCGATATGGAGTGGAGTTGGCATATGAGCTGGTCTGTGGTTTTGCTTCCAACAGTTTCTACCGCACGCAGATGCTCAGTGGATACAATGTTGCGCGCTGGGGAAAACCCCAGGAATAATCCACAGCAGGCAGGCAAGCAAAGTATAAATAAGGGGGGGATTGGTTAGCTGCCTGCAACTCTTGCTTGTACCCGAATAAGGTTTTGCCTGCAACGCGGCCTTGTACTGCTTGAGGCGACGTGACATTCATGCACAAGGCACAGGTGCTGACAGGTTTCTGCGGGCACCCACAGTGCAGCGTTGCATTCTTGAAACCGTTGCTTGACCCTTTCCCTAAAATCAGGAAGATTCGCTTACACCTCTTATGGCTTATAATAGCCGTCTCCTGGGATAACAATAGCAATACTGAGAAGAATGAAAATAAAACGCATCATAGGCTGAAGAAATTAAACGCTCGGCACGTCTTTTCTTCAGCCTTACATGACTATATATCTATATATGTATACATCCATATATTTGGGTAGAAATCCATAAAAATATATATCGATATATATTTATATAGATATTTATCTATACACAGAAACAGACAGATAGATAGATAGATAGATAGATAGATAGATAGATAGATAGATAGATAGATAGATTGATAGAAAGACTGTATGCAATAACCCTGGATGTCTGACAGTTGAAGCAGACTGGTGATGTCATTAAGGCTCTATTATGACACGTACAGCTTGGAACCATAACTACTACAGCCCGGCAGCCATTTATAGCCAGTCTCCATTGGAGATGGAAGTGGGCAGAAATGTACTGGCCTATCTTCCCAAGACGCCACAGCAGCCGGACAAATTGTATGTTCGACAGAATGGCTGTTTTATTCAGCCCATAAGGGTGACTACCCACTACAGGTTTTTTTTTTTCACTGCGAAATTCGTAGCAGTTTTTTTTCTGCAGGGGTCTATGGGAATTGTAATGTTAAAATCGAAATCACGCAAATTCGCAATTTACCGCGAAATCGCGATTTTAACATTACAAGTCCCATAGACTCCTGCAGAAAAAAAACCGCTGCGAATTTCGCAGTGAAAAAAAACTGTAGTGGGTAGTCATCCTAAGGGGGAAACGGCGGCCTACAAAATCTGATTGGTCGCTGCTGCCACCATTTATGAAAAGGTCGGCTCAGTTCTTCCATGGATAAGAATAAGGTCGGTACATAGGCAGGCAGGTAGGTTCAGTTTTTGTAGGTTGAGGAATGCTTATGGGCAAGGCCTTATGTCTGAACGCTGGCGCATGAAATGGCAGAGAGGCCCGGCCCTGTGCATTCACTGATTATTGCCGTCAGCTGCTGTCTGCTTTCAAGCATGAATCAGGGGCTTCACACTTATCAACTGGCTTTGATTGTGGGTCACGCAGGTTGGTTGCAATGCCCTAGTATAAACGATACCTGGAACACAAGCCAGTCCTCAGGATGCATTCTAACTCAAGAGTACGATCACGTTGTGCCTGACCAATGTTTCCATCTTGGGTAATAGCACAGTCCTAAGCGATATGGAGTGGAGTTGGCATATGAGCTGGTCTGTGGTTTTGCTTCCAACAGTTTCTACCGCACGCAGATGCTCGGTGGATACAATGTTGCGCGCTGGGGAAAACCCCAGGAATAATCCACAGCAGGCAGGCAAGCAAAGTATAAATAAGGGGGGGATTGGTTAGCTGCCTGCAACTCTTGCTTGTACCCGAATAAGGTTTTGCCTGCAACGCGGCCTTGTACTGCTTGAGGCGACGTGACATTCATGCACAAGGCACAGGTGCTGGCAGGTTTCTGCGGGCACCCACAGTGCAGCGTTGCATTCTTGAAACCGTTGCTTGACCCTTTCCCTAAAATCAGGAAGATTCGCTTACACCTCTTATGGCTTATAATAGCCGTCTCCTGGGATAACAATAGCAATACTGAGAAGAATGAAAATAAAACGCATCATAGGCTGAAGAAATTAAACGCTCGGCACGTCTTTTCTTCAGCCTTACATGACTATATATCTATATATGTATACATCCATATATTTGGGTAGAAATCCATAAAAATATATATCGATATATATTTATATAGATATTTATCTATACACAGAAACAGACAGATAGATAGATAGATAGATAGATAGATAGATAGATAGATAGATAGATAGATTGATAGAAAGACTGTATGCAATAACCCTGGATGTCTGACAGTTGAAGCAGACTGGTGATGTCATTAAGGCTCTATTATGACACGTACAGCTTGGAACCATAACTACTACAGCCCGGCAGCCATTTATAGCCAGTCTCCATTGGAGATGGAAGTGGGCAGAAATGTACTGGCCTATCTTCCCAAGACGCCACAGCAGCCGGACAAATTGTATGTTCGACAGAATGGCTGTTTTATTCAGCCCATAAGGGTGACTACCCACTACAGGTTTTTTTTTCACTGCGAAATTCGTAGCAGTTTTTTTTCTGCAGGGGTCTATGGGACTTGTAATGTTAAAATCGAAATCACGCAAAATCGCAATTTACCGCAAAATCGCGATTTTAACATTACAAGTCCCATAGACCCCTGCAGAAAAAAAAAAAAGCTGCGAATTTCGCAGTGAAAAAAAACTGTAGTGAGTAGTCACCCTAAGGGGGAAACGGCGGCCTACAAAATCTGATTGGTCGCTGCTGCCACCATTTATGAAAAGGTCGGCTCAGTTCTTCCATGGATAAGAATAAGGTAGGTACATAGGCAGGCAGGTAGGTTCAGTTTTTGTAGGTTGAGGAATGCTTATGGGCAAGGCCTTATGTCTGAACGCTGGCGCATGAAATGGCACAGAGGCCCGGCCCTGTGCATTCACTGATTATTGCCGTCAGCTGCTGTCTGCTTTCAAGCATGAATCAGGGGCTTGACACTTATCAACTGGCTTTGATTGTGGGTCACGCAGGTTGGTTGCAATGCCCTAGTATAAACGATACCTGGAACACAAGCCAGTCCTCAGGATGCATTCTAACTCAAGAGCACGATCACGTTGTGCCTGACCAATGTTTCCATCTTGGGTAGTAGCACAGTCCTAAGCGATATGGAGTGGAGTTGGCATATGAGCTGGTCTGTGGTTTTGCTTCCAACAGTTTCTACCGCACGCAGATGCTCAGTGGATACAATGTTGCGCGCTGGGGAAAACCCCAGGAATAATCCACAGCAGGCAGGCAAGCAAAGTATAAATAAGGGGGGGATTGGTTAGCTGCCTGCAACTCTTGCTTGTACCCGAATAAGGTTTTGCCTGCAACGCGGCCTTGTACTGCTTGAGGCGACGTGACATTCATGCACAAGGCACAGGTGCTGACAGGTTTCTGCGGGCACCCACAGTGCAGCGTTGCATTCTTGAAACCGTTGCT
Organism: Eleutherodactylus coqui; assembly: GCF_035609145.1. Classification (NCBI taxonomy): domain Eukaryota; kingdom Metazoa; phylum Chordata; class Amphibia; order Anura; family Eleutherodactylidae; genus Eleutherodactylus; species Eleutherodactylus coqui. The sequence continues at coordinate 167,541 of NW_027102405.1, forward strand.
TGACCCTTTCCCTAAAATCAGGAAGATTCGCTTACACCTCTTATGGCTTATAATAGCCGTCTCCTGGGATAACAATAGCAATACTGAGAAGAATGAAAATAAAACGCATCATAGGCTGAAGAAATTAAACGCTCGGCACGTCTTTTCTTCAGCCTTACATGACTATATATCTATATATGTATACATCCATATATTTGGGTAGAAATCCATAAAAATATATATCGATATATATTTATATAGATATTTATCTATACACAGAAACAGACAGATAGATAGATAGATAGATAGATAGATAGATAGATAGATAGATAGATAGATAGATTGATAGAAAGACTGTATGCAATAACCCTGGATGTCTGACAGTTGAAGCAGACTGGTGATGTCATTAAGGCTCTATTATGACACGTACAGCTTGGAACCATAACTACTACAGCCCGGCAGCCATTTATAGCCAGTCTCCATTGGAGATGGAAGTGGGCAGAAATGTACTGGCCTATCTTCCCAAGACGCCACAGCAGCCGGACAAATTGTATGTTCGACAGAATGGCTGTTTTATTCAGCCCATAAGGGTGACTACCCACTACAGGTTTTTTTTTTTCACTGCGAAATTCGTAGCAGTTTTTTTTCTGCAGGGGTCTATGGGAATTGTAATGTTAAAATCGAAATCACGCAAATTCGCAATTTACCGCGAAATCGCGATTTTAACATTACAAGTCCCATAGACTCCTGCAGAAAAAAAACCGCTGCGAATTTCGCAGTGAAAAAAAACTGTAGTGGGTAGTCATCCTAAGGGGGAAACGGCGGCCTACAAAATCTGATTGGTCGCTGCTGCCACCATTTATGAAAAGGTCGGCTCAGTTCTTCCATGGATAAGAATAAGGTCGGTACATAGGCAGGCAGGTAGGTTCAGTTTTTGTAGGTTGAGGAATGCTTATGGGCAAGGCCATATGTCTGAACGCTGGCGCATGAAATGGCAGAGAGGCCCGGCCCTGTGCATTCACTGATTATTGCCGTCAGCTGCTGTCTGCTTTCAAGCATGAATCAGGGGCTTCACACTTATCAACTGGCTTTGATTGTGGGTCACGCAGGTTGGTTGCAATGCCCTAGTATAAACGATACCTGGAACACAAGCCAGTCCTCAGGATGCATTCTAACTCAAGAGCACGATCACGTTGTGCCTGACCAATGTTTCCATCTTGGGTAGTAGCACAGTCCTAAGCGATATGGAGTGGAGTTGGCATATGAGCTGGTCTGTGGTTTTGCTTCCAACAGTTTCTACCGCACGCAGATGCTCAGTGGATACAATGTTGCGCGCTGGGGAAAACCCCAGGAATAATCCACAGCAGGCAGGCAAGCAAAGTATAAATAAGGGGGGGATTGGTTAGCTGCCTGCAACTCTTGCTTGTACCCGAATAAGGTTTTGCCTGCAACGCGGCCTTGTACTGCTTGAGGCGACGTGACATTCATGCACAAGGCACAGGTGCTGACAGGTTTCTGCGGGCACCCACAGTGCAGCGTTGCATTCTTGAAACCGTTGCTTGACCCTTTCCCTAAAATCAGGAAGATTCGCTTACACCTCTTATGGCTTATAATAGCCGTCTCCTGGGATAACAATAGCAATACTGAGAAGAATGAAAATAAAACGCATCATAGGCTGAAGAAATTAAACGCTCGGCACGTCTTTTCTTCAGCCTTACATGACTATATATCTATATATGTATACATCCATATATTTGGGTAGAAATCCATAAAAATATATATCGATATATATTTATATAGATATTTATCTATACACAGAAACAGACAGATAGATAGATAGATAGATAGATAGATAGATAGATAGATTGATAGAAAGACTGTATGCAATAACCCTGGATGTCTGACAGTTGAAGCAGACTGGTGATGTCATTAAGGCTCTATTATGACACGTACAGCTTGGAACCATAACTACTACAGCCCGGCAGCCATTTATAGCCAGTCTCCATTGGAGATGGAAGTGGGCAGAAATGTACTGGCCTATCTTCCCAAGACGCCACAGCAGCCGGACAAATTGTATGTTCGACAGAATGGCTGTTTTATTCAGCCCATAAGGGTGACTACCCACTACAGGTTTTTTTTTTTCACTGCGAAATTCGTAGCAGTTTTTTTTCTGCAGGGGTCTATGGGAATTGTAATGTTAAAATCGAAATCACGCAAATTCGCAATTTACCGCGAAATCGCGATTTTAACATTACAAGTCCCATAGACTCCTGCAGAAAAAAAACCGCTGCGAATTTCGCAGTGAAAAAAAACTGTAGTGGGTAGTCATCCTAAGGGGGAAACGGCGGCCTACAAAATCTGATTGGTCGCTGCTGCCACCATTTATGAAAAGGTCGGCTCAGTTCTTCCATGGATAAGAATAAGGTCGGTACATAGGCAGGCAGGTAGGTTCAGTTTTTGTAGGTTGAGGAATGCTTATGGGCAAGGCCTTATGTCTGAACGCTGGCGCATGAAATGGCAGAGAGGCCCGGCCCTGTGCATTCACTGATTATTGCCGTCAGCTGCTGTCTGCTTTCAAGCATGAATCAGGGGCTTCACACTTATCAACTGGCTTTGATTGTGGGTCACGCAGGTTGGTTGCAATGCCCTAGTATAAACGATACCTGGAACACAAGCCAGTCCTCAGGATGCATTCTAACTCAAGAGTACGATCACGTTGTGCCTGACCAATGTTTCCATCTTGGGTAATAGCACAGTCCTAAGCGATATGGAGTGGAGTTGGCATATGAGCTGGTCTGTGGTTTTGCTTCCAACAGTTTCTACCGCACGCAGATGCTCGGTGGATACAATGTTGCGCGCTGGGGAAAACCCCAGGAATAATCCACAGCAGGCAGGCAAGCAAAGTATAAATAAGGGGGGGATTGGTTAGCTGCCTGCAACTCTTGCTTGTACCCGAATAAGGTTTTGCCTGCAACGCGGCCTTGTACTGCTTGAGGCGACGTGACATTCATGCACAAGGCACAGGTGCTGGCAGGTTTCTGCGGGCACCCACAGTGCAGCGTTGCATTCTTGAAACCGTTGCTTGACCCTTTCCCTAAAATCAGGAAGATTCGCTTACACCTCTTATGGCTTATAATAGCCGTCTCCTGGGATAACAATAGCAATACTGAGAAGAATGAAAATAAAACGCATCATAGGCTGAAGAAATTAAACGCTCGGCACGTCTTTTCTTCAGCCTTACATGACTATATATCTATATATGTATACATCCATATATTTGGGTAGAAATCCATAAAAATAGATATCGATATATATTTATATAGATATTTATCTATACACAGAAACAGACAGATAGATAGATAGATAGATAGATAGATAGATAGATAGATAGATAGATAGATAGATAGATAGATAGATAGATAGATTGATAGAAAGACTGTATGCAATAACCCTGGATGTCTGACAGTTGAAGCAGACTGGTGATGTCATTAAGGCTCTATTATGACACGTACAGCTTGGAACCATAACTACTACAGCCCGGCAGCCATTTATAGCCAGTCTCCATTGGAGATGGAAGTGGGCAGAAATGTACTGGCCTATCTTCCCAAGACGCCACAGCAGCCGGACAAATTGTATGTTCGACAGAATGGCTGTTTTATTCAGCCCATAAGGGTGACTACCCACTACAGGTTTTTTTTTCACTGCGAAATTCGTAGCAGTTTTTTTTCTGCAGGGGTCTATGGGACTTGTAATGTTAAAATCGAAATCACGCAAAATCGCAATTTACCGCAAAATCGCGATTTTAACATTACAAGTCCCATAGACCCCTGCAGAAAAAAAAAAAAGCTGCGAATTTCGCAGTGAAAAAAAACTGTAGTGAGTAGTCACCCTAAGGGGGAAACGGCGGCCTACAAAATCTGATTGGTCGCTGCTGCCACCATTTATGAAAAGGTCGGCTCAGTTCTTCCATGGATAAGAATAAGGTAGGTACATAGGCAGGCAGGTAGGTTCAGTTTTTGTAGGTTGAGGAATGCTTATGGGCAAGGCCTTATGTCTGAACGCTGGCGCATGAAATGGCACAGAGGCCCGGCCCTGTGCATTCACTGATTATTGCCGTCAGCTGCTGTCTGCTTTCAAGCATGAATCAGGGGCTTGACACTTATCAACTGGCTTTGATTGTGGGTCACGCAGGTTGGTTGCAATGCCCTAGTATAAACGATACCTGGAACACAAGCCAGTCCTCAGGATGCATTCTAACTCAAGAGCACGATCACGTTGTGCCTGACCAATGTTTCCATCTTGGGTAGTAGCACAGTCCTAAGCGATATGGAGTGGAGTTGGCATATGAGCTGGTCTGTGGTTTTGCTTCCAACAGTTTCTACCGCACGCAGATGCTCAGTGGATACAATGTTGCGCGCTGGGGAAAACCCCAGGAATAATCCACAGCAGGCAGGCAAGCAAAGTATAAATAAGGGGGGGATTGGTTAGCTGCCTGCAACTCTTGCTTGTACCCGAATAAGGTTTTGCCTGCAACGCGGCCTTGTACTGCTTGAGGCGACGTGACATTCATGCACAAGGCACAGGTGCTGACAGGTTTCTGCGGGCACCCACAGTGCAGCGTTGCATTCTTGAAACCGTTGCTTGACCCTTTCCCTAAAATCAGGAAGATTCGCTTACACCTCTTATGGCTTATAATAGCCGTCTCCTGGGATAACAATAGCAATACTGAGAAGAATGAAAATAAAACGCATCATAGGCTGAAGAAATTAAACGCTCGGCACGTCTTTTCTTCAGCCTTACATGACTATATATCTATATATGTATACATCCATATATTTGGGTAGAAATCCATAAAAATATATATCGATATATATTTATATAGATATTTATCTATACACAGAAACAGACAGATAGATAGATAGATAGATAGATAGATAGATAGATAGATAGATAGATAGATAGATTGATAGAAAGACTGTATGCAATAACCCTGGATGTCTGACAGTTGAAGCAGACTGGTGATGTCATTAAGGCTCTATTATGACACGTACAGCTTGGAACCATAACTACTACAGCCCGGCAGCCATTTATAGCCAGTCTCCATTGGAGATGGAAGTGGGCAGAAATGTACTGGCCTATCTTCCCAAGACGCCACAGCAGCCGGACAAATTGTATGTTCGACAGAATGGCTGTTTTATTCAGCCCATAAGGGTGACTACCCACTACAGGTTTTTTTTTTTCACTGCGAAATTCGTAGCAGTTTTTTTTCTGCAGGGGTCTATGGGAATTGTAATGTTAAAATCGAAATCACGCAAATTCGCAATTTACCGCGAAATCGCGATTTTAACATTACAAGTCCCATAGACTCCTGCAGAAAAAAAACCGCTGCGAATTTCGCAGTGAAAAAAAACTGTAGTGGGTAGTCATCCTAAGGGGGAAACGGCGGCCTACAAAATCTGATTGGTCGCTGCTGCCACCATTTATGAAAAGGTCGGCTCAGTTCTTCCATGGATAAGAATAAGGTCGGTACATAGGCAGGCAGGTAGGTTCAGTTTTTGTAGGTTGAGGAATGCTTATGGGCAAGGCCTTATGTCTGAACGCTGGCGCATGAAATGGCAGAGAGGCCCGGCCCTGTGCATTCACTGATTATTGCCGTCAGCTGCTGTCTGCTTTCAAGCATGAATCAGGGGCTTCACACTTATCAACTGGCTTTGATTGTGGGTCACGCAGGTTGGTTGCAATGCCCTAGTATAAACGATACCTGGAACACAAGCCAGTCCTCAGGATGCATTCTAACTCAAGAGTACGATCACGTTGTGCCTGACCAATGTTTCCATCTTGGGTAATAGCACAGTCCTAAGCGATATGGAGTGGAGTTGGCATATGAGCTGGTCTGTGGTTTTGCTTCCAACAGTTTCTACCGCACGCAGATGCTCGGTGGATACAATGTTGCGCGCTGGGGAAAACCCCAGGAATAATCCACAGCAGGCAGGCAAGCAAAGTATAAATAAGGGGGGGATTGGTTAGCTGCCTGCAACTCTTGCTTGTACCCGAATAAGGTTTTGCCTGCAACGCGGCCTTGTACTGCTTGAGGCGACGTGACATTCATGCACAAGGCACAGGTGCTGGCAGGTTTCTGCGGGCACCCACAGTGCAGCGTTGCATTCTTGAAACCGTTGCTTGACCCTTTCCCTAAAATCAGGAAGATTCGCTTACACCTCTTATGGCTTATAATAGCCGTCTCCTGGGATAACAATAGCAATACTGAGAAGAATGAAAATAAAACGCATCATAGGCTGAAGAAATTAAACGCTCGGCACGTCTTTTCTTCAGCCTTACATGACTATATATCTATATATGTATACATCCATATATTTGGGTAGAAATCCATAAAAATATATATCGATATATATTTATATAGATATTTATCTATACACAGAAACAGACAGATAGATAGATGATAGATAGATAGATAGATAGATAGATAGATAGATAGATTGATAGAAAGACTGTATGCAATAACCCTGGATGTCTGACAGTTGAAGCAGACTGGTGATGTCATTAAGGCTCTATTATGACACGTACAGCTTGGAACCATAACTACTACAGCCCGGCAGCCATTTATAGCCAGTCTCCATTGGAGATGGAAGTGGGCAGAAATGTACTGGCCTATCTTCCCAAGACGCCACAGCAGCCGGACAAATTGTATGTTCGACAGAATGGCTGTTTTATTCAGCCCATAAGGGTGACTACCCACTACAGGTTTTTTTTTCACTGCGAAATTCGTAGCAGTTTTTTTTCTGCAGGGGTCTATGGGACTTGTAATGTTAAAATCGAAATCACGCAAAATCGCAATTTACCGCAAAATCGCGATTTTAACATTACAAGTCCCATAGACCCCTGCAGAAAAAAAAAAAAGCTGCGAATTTCGCAGTGAAAAAAAACTGTAGTGAGTAGTCACCCTAAGGGGGAAACGGCGGCCTACAAAATCTGATTGGTCGCTGCTGCCACCATTTATGAAAAGGTCGGCTCAGTTCTTCCATGGATAAGAATAAGGTAGGTACATAGGCAGGCAGGTAGGTTCAGTTTTTGTAGGTTGAGGAATGCTTATGGGCAAGGCCTTATGTCTGAACGCTGGCGCATGAAATGGCACAGAGGCCCGGCCCTGTGCATTCACTGATTATTGCCGTCAGCTGCTGTCTGCTTTCAAGCATGAATCAGGGGCTTGACACTTATCAACTGGCTTTGATTGTGGGTCACGCAGGTTGGTTGCAATGCCCTAGTATAAACGATACCTGGAACACAAGCCAGTCCTCAGGATGCATTCTAACTCAAGAGCACGATCACGTTGTGCCTGACCAATGTTTCCATCTTGGGTAGTAGCACAGTCCTAAGCGATATGGAGTGGAGTTGGCATATGAGCTGGTCTGTGGTTTTGCTTCCAACAGTTTCTACCGCACGCAGATGCTCAGTGGATACAATGTTGCGCGCTGGGGAAAACCCCAGGAATAATCCACAGCAGGCAGGCAAGCAAAGTATAAATAAGGGGGGGATTGGTTAGCTGCCTGCAACTCTTGCTTGTACCCGAATAAGGTTTTGCCTGCAACGCGGCCTTGTACTGCTTGAGGCGACGTGACATTCATGCACAAGGCACAGGTGCTGACAGGTTTCTGCGGGCACCCACAGTGCAGCGTTGCATTCTTGAAACCGTTGCTTGACCCTTTCCCTAAAATCAGGAAGATTCGCTTACACCTCTTATGGCTTATAATAGCCGTCTCCTGGGATAACAATAGCAATACTGAGAAGAATGAAAATAAAACGCATCATAGGCTGAAGAAATTAAACGCTCGGCACGTCTTTTCTTCAGCCTTACATGACTATATATCTATATATGTATACATCCATATATTTGGGTAGAAATCCATAAAAATATATATCGATATATATTTATATAGATATTTATCTATACACAGAAACAGACAGATAGATAGATAGATAGATAGATAGATAGATAGATAGATAGATAGATAGATAGATAGATAGATTGATAGAAAGACTGTATGCAATAACCCTGGATGTCTGACAGTTGAAGCAGACTGGTGATGTCATTAAGGCTCTATTATGACACGTACAGCTTGGAACCATAACTACTACAGCCCGGCAGCCATTTATAGCCAGTCTCCATTGGAGATGGAAGTGGGCAGAAATGTACTGGCCTATCTTCCCAAGACGCCACAGCAGCCGGACAAATTGTATGTTCGACAGAATGGCTGTTTTATTCAGCCCATAAGGGTGACTACCCACTACAGGTTTTTTTTTTTCACTGCGAAATTCGTAGCAGTTTTTTTTCTGCAGGGGTCTATGGGAATTGTAATGTTAAAATCGAAATCACGCAAATTCGCAATTTACCGCGAAATCGCGATTTTAACATTACAAGTCCCATAGACTCCTGCAGAAAAAAAACCGCTGCGAATTTCGCAGTGAAAAAAAACTGTAGTGGGTAGTCATCCTAAGGGGGAAACGGCGGCCTACAAAATCTGATTGGTCGCTGCTGCCACCATTTATGAAAAGGTCGGCTCAGTTCTTCCATGGATAAGAATAAGGTCGGTACATAGGCAGGCAGGTAGGTTCAGTTTTTGTAGGTTGAGGAATGCTTATGGGCAAGGCCTTATGTCTGAACGCTGGCGCATGAAATGGCAGAGAGGCCCGGCCCTGTGCATTCACTGATTATTGCCGTCAGCTGCTGTCTGCTTTCAAGCATGAATCAGGGGCTTCACACTTATCAACTGGCTTTGATTGTGGGTCACGCAGGTTGGTTGCAATGCCCTAGTATAAACGATACCTGGAACACAAGCCAGTCCTCAGGATGCATTCTAACTCAAGAGTACGATCACGTTGTGCCTGACCAATGTTTCCATCTTGGGTAATAGCACAGTCCTAAGCGATATGGAGTGGAGTTGGCATATGAGCTGGTCTGTGGTTTTGCTTCCAACAGTTTCTACCGCATGCAGATGCTCGGTGGATACAATGTTGCGCGCTGGGGAAAACCCCAGGAATAATCCACAGCAGGCAGGCAAGCAAAGTATAAATAAGGGGGGGATTGGTTAGCTGCCTGCAACTCTTGCTTGTACCCGAATAAGGTTTTGCCTGCAACGCGGCCTTGTACTGCTTGAGGCGACGTGACATTCATGCACAAGGCACAGGTGCTGGCAGGTTTCTGCGGGCACCCACAGTGCAGCGTTGCATTCTTGAAACCGTTGCTTGACCCTTTCCCTAAAATCAGGAAGATTCGCTTACACCTCTTATGGCTTATAATAGCCGTCTCCTGGGATAACAATAGCAATACTGAGAAGAATGAAAATAAAACGCATCATAGGCTGAAGAAATTAAACGCTCGGCACGTCTTTTCTTCAGCCTTACATGACTATATATCTATATATGTATACATCCATATATTTGGGTAGAAATCCATAAAAATATATATCGATATATATTTATATAGATATTTATCTATACACAGAAACAGACAGATAGATAGATAGATAGATAGATAGATAGATAGATAGATAGATAGATAGATAGATAGATAGATAGATAGATTGATAGAAAGACTGTATGCAATAACCCTGGATGTCTGACAGTTGAAGCAGACTGGTGATGTCATTAAGGCTCTATTATGACACGTACAGCTTGGAACCATAACTACTACAGCCCGGCAGCCATTTATAGCCAGTCTCCATTGGAGATGGAAGTGGGCAGAAATGTACTGGCCTATCTTCCCAAGACGCCACAGCAGCCGGACAAATTGTATGTTCGACAGAATGGCTGTTTTATTCAGCCCATAAGGGTGACTACCCACTACAGGTTTTTTTTTCACTGCGAAATTCGTAGCAGTTTTTTTTCTGCAGGGGTCTATGGGACTTGTAATGTTAAAATCGAAATCACGCAAAATCGCAATTTACCGCAAAATCGCGATTTTAACATTACAAGTCCCATAGACCCCTGCAGAAAAAAAAAAAAGCTGCGAATTTCGCAGTGAAAAAAAACTGTAGTGAGTAGTCACCCTAAGGGGGAAACGGCGGCCTACAAAATCTGATTGGTCGCTGCTGCCACCATTTATGAAAAGGTCGGCTCAGTTCTTCCATGGATAAGAATAAGGTAGGTACATAGGCAGGCAGGTAGGTTCAGTTTTTGTAGGTTGAGGAATGCTTATGGGCAAGGCCTTATGTCTGAACGCTGGCGCATGAAATGGCACAGAGGCCCGGCCCTGTGCATTCACTGATTATTGCCGTCAGCTGCTGTCTGCTTTCAAGCATGAATCAGGGGCTTGACACTTATCAACTGGCTTTGATTGTGGGTCACGCAGGTTGGTTGCAATGCCCTAGTATAAACGATACCTGGAACACAAGCCAGTCCTCAGGATGCATTCTAACTCAAGAGCACGATCACGTTGTGCCTGACCAATGTTTCCATCTTGGGTAGTAGCACAGTCCTAAGCGATATGGAGTGGAGTTGGCATATGAGCTGGTCTGTGGTTTTGCTTCCAACAGTTTCTACCGCACGCAGATGCTCAGTGGATACAATGTTGCGCGCTGGGGAAAACCCCAGGAATAATCCACAGCAGGCAGGCAAGCAAAGTATAAATAAGGGGGGGATTGGTTAGCTGCCTGCAACTCTTGCTTGTACCCGAATAAGGTTTTGCCTGCAACGCGGCCTTGTACTGCTTGAGGCGACGTGACATTCATGCACAAGGCACAGGTGCTGACAGGTTTCTGCGGGCACCCACAGTGCAGCGTTGCATTCTTGAAACCGTTGCTTGACCCTTTCCCTAAAATCAGGAAGATTCGCTTACACCTCTTATGGCTTATAATAGCCGTCTCCTGGGATAACAATAGCAATACTGAGAAGAATGAAAATAAAACGCATCATAGGCTGAAGAAATTAAACGCTCGGCACGTCTTTTCTTCAGCCTTACATGACTATATATCTATATATGTATACATCCATATATTTGGGTAGAAATCCATAAAAATATATATCGATATATATTTATATAGATATTTATCTATACACAGAAACAGACAGATAGATAGATAGATAGATAGATAGATAGATAGATTGATAGAAAGACTGTATGCAATAACCCTGGATGTCTGACAGTTGAAGCAGACTGGTGATGTCATTAAGGCTCTATTATGACACGTACAGCTTGGAACCATAACTACTACAGCCCGGCAGCCATTTATAGCCAGTCTCCATTGGAGATGGAAGTGGGCAGAAATGTACTGGCCTATCTTCCCAAGACGCCACAGCAGCCGGACAAATTGTATGTTCGACAGAATGGCTGTTTTATTCAGCCCATAAGGGTGACTACCCACTACAGGTTTTTTTTTTTCACTGCGAAATTCGTAGCAGTTTTTTTTCTGCAGGGGTCTATGGGAATTGTAATGTTAAAATCGAAATCACGCAAATTCGCAATTTACCGCGAAATCGCGATTTTAACATTACAAGTCCCATAGACTCCTGCAGAAAAAAAACCGCTGCGAATTTCGCAGTGAAAAAAAACTGTAGTGGGTAGTCATCCTAAGGGGGAAACGGCGGCCTACAAAATCTGATTGGTCGCTGCTGCCACCATTTATGAAAAGGTCGGCTCAGTTCTTCCATGGATAAGAATAAGGTCGGTACATAGGCAGGCAGGTAGGTTCAGTTTTTGTAGGTTGAGGAATGCTTATGGGCAAGGCCTTATGTCTGAACGCTGGCGCATGAAATGGCAGAGAGGCCCGGCCCTGTGCATTCACTGATTATTGCCGTCAGCTGCTGTCTGCTTTCAAGCATGAATCAGGGGCTTCACACTTATCAACTGGCTTTGATTGTGGGTCACGCAGGTTGGTTGCAATGCCCTAGTATAAACGATACCTGGAACACAAGCCAGTCCTCAGGATGCATTCTAACTCAAGAGTACGATCACGTTGTGCCTGACCAATGTTTCCATCTTGGGTAATAGCACAGTCCTAAGCGATATGGAGTGGAGTTGGCATATGAGCTGGTCTGTGGTTTTGCTTCCAACAGTTTCTACCGCACGCAGATGCTCGGTGGATACAATGTTGCGCGCTGGGGAAAACCCCAGGAATAATCCACAGCAGGCAGGCAAGCAAAGTATAAATAAGGGGGGGATTGGTTAGCTGCCTGCAACTCTTGCTTGTACCCGAATAAGGTTTTGCCTGCAACGCGGCCTTGTACTGCTTGAGGCGACGTGACATTCATGCACAAGGCACAGGTGCTGGCAGGTTTCTGCGGGCACCCACAGTGCAGCGTTGCATTCTTGAAACCGTTGCTTGACCCTTTCCCTAAAATCAGGAAGATTCGCTTACACCTCTTATGGCTTATAATAGCCGTCTCCTGGGATAACAATAGCAATACTGAGAAGAATGAAAATAAAACGCATCATAGGCTGAAGAAATTAAACGCTCGGCACGTCTTTTCTTCAGCCTTACATGACTATATATCTATATATGTATACATCCATATATTTGGGTAGAAATCCATAAAAATATATATCGATATATATTTATATAGATATTTATCTATACACAGAAACAGACAGATAGATAGATAGATAGATAGATAGATAGATAGATAGATAGATAGATAGATAGATAGATTGATAGAAAGACTGTATGCAATAACCCTGGATGTCTGACAGTTGAAGCAGACTGGTGATGTCATTAAGGCTCTATTATGACACGTACAGCTTGGAACCATAACTACTACAGCCCGGCAGCCATTTATAGCCAGTCTCCATTGGAGATGGAAGTGGGCAGAAATGTACTGGCCTATCTTCCCAAGACGCCACAGCAGCCGGACAAATTGTATGTTCGACAGAATGGCTGTTTTATTCAGCCCATAAGGGTGACTACCCACTACAGGTTTTTTTTTCACTGCGAAATTCGTAGCAGTTTTTTTTCTGCAGGGGTCTATGGGACTTGTAATGTTAAAATCGAAATCACGCAAAATCGCAATTTACCGCAAAATCGCGATTTTAACATTACAAGTCCCATAGACCCCTGCAGAAAAAAAAAAAAGCTGCGAATTTCGCAGTGAAAAAAAACTGTAGTGAGTAGTCACCCTAAGGGGGAAACGGCGGCCTACAAAATCTGATTGGTCGCTGCTGCCACCATTTATGAAAAGGTCGGCTCAGTTCTTCCATGGATAAGAATAAGGTAGGTACATAGGCAGGCAGGTAGGTTCAGTTTTTGTAGGTTGAGGAATGCTTATGGGCAAGGCCTTATGTCTGAACGCTGGCGCATGAAATGGCACAGAGGCCCGGCCCTGTGCATTCACTGATTATTGCCGTCAGCTGCTGTCTGCTTTCAAGCATGAATCAGGGGCTTGACACTTATCAACTGGCTTTGATTGTGGGTCACGCAGGTTGGTTGCAATGCCCTAGTATAAACGATACCTGGAACACAAGCCAGTCCTCAGGATGCATTCTAACTCAAGAGCACGATCACGTTGTGCCTGACCAATGTTTCCATCTTGGGTAGTAGCACAGTCCTAAGCGATATGGAGTGGAGTTGGCATATGAGCTGGTCTGTGGTTTTGCTTCCAACAGTTTCTACCGCACGCAGATGCTCAGTGGATACAATGTTGCGCGCTGGGGAAAACCCCAGGAATAATCCACAGCAGGCAGGCAAGCAAAGTATAAATAAGGGGGGGATTGGTTAGCTGCCTGCAACTCTTGCTTGTACCCGAATAAGGTTTTGCCTGCAACGCGGCCTTGTACTGCTTGAGGCGACGTGACATTCATGCACAAGGCACAGGTGCTGACAGGTTTCTGCGGGCACCCACAGTGCAGCGTTGCATTCTTGAAACCGTTGCTTGACCCTTTCCCTAAAATCAGGAAGATTCGCTTACACCTCTTATGGCTTATAATAGCCGTCTCCTGGGATAACAATAGCAATACTGAGAAGAATGAAAATAAAACGCATCATAGGCTGAAGAAATTAAACGCTCGGCACGTCTTTTCTTCAGCCTTACATGACTATATATCTATATATGTATACATCCATATATTTGGGTAGAAATCCATAAAAATATATATCGATATATATTTATATAGATATTTATCTATACACAGAAACAGACAGATAGATAGATAGATAGATAGATAGATAGATAGATAGATAGATAGATAGATAGATAGATAGATAGATTGATAGAAAGACTGTATGCAATAACCCTGGATGTCTGACAGTTGAAGCAGACTGGTGATGTCATTAAGGCTCTATTATGACACGTACAGCTTGGAACCATAACTACTACAGCCCGGCAGCCATTTATAGCCAGTCTCCATTGGAGATGGAAGTGGGCAGAAATGTACTGGCCTATCTTCCCAAGACGCCACAGCAGCCGGACAAATTGTATGTTCGACAGAATGGCTGTTTTATTCAGCCCATAAGGGTGACTACCCACTACAGGTTTTTTTTTTTCACTGCGAAATTCGTAGCAGTTTTTTTTCTGCAGGGGTCTATGGGAATTGTAATGTTAAAATCGAAATCACGCAAATTCGCAATTTACCGCGAAATCGCGATTTTAACATTACAAGTCCCATAGACTCCTGCAGAAAAAAAACCGCTGCGAATTTCGCAGTGAAAAAAAACTGTAGTGGGTAGTCATCCTAAGGGGGAAACGGCGGCCTACAAAATCTGATTGGTCGCTGCTGCCACCATTTATGAAAAGGTCGGCTCAGTTCTTCCATGGATAAGAATAAGGTCGGTACATAGGCAGGCAGGTAGGTTCAGTTTTTGTAGGTTGAGGAATGCTTATGGGCAAGGCCTTATGTCTGAACGCTGGCGCATGAAATGGCAGAGAGGCCCGGCCCTGTGCATTCACTGATTATTGCCGTCAGCTGCTGTCTGCTTTCAAGCATGAATCAGGGGCTTCACACTTATCAACTGGCTTTGATTGTGGGTCACGCAGGTTGGTTGCAATGCCCTAGTATAAACGATACCTGGAACACAAGCCAGTCCTCAGGATGCATTCTAACTCAAGAGTACGATCACGTTGTGCCTGACCAATGTTTCCATCTTGGGTAATAGCACAGTCCTAAGCGATATGGAGTGGAGTTGGCATATGAGCTGGTCTGTGGTTTTGCTTCCAACAGTTTCTACCGCACGCAGATGCTCGGTGGATACAATGTTGCGCGCTGGGGAAAACCCCAGGAATAATCCACAGCAGGCAGGCAAGCAAAGTATAAATAAGGGGGGGATTGGTTAGCTGCCTGCAACTCTTGCTTGTACCCGAATAAGGTTTTGCCTGCAACGCGGCCTTGTACTGCTTGAGGCGACGTGACATTCATGCACAAGGCACAGGTGCTGGCAGGTTTCTGCGGGCACCCACAGTGCAGCGTTGCATTCTTGAAACCGTTGCTTGACCCTTTCCCTAAAATCAGGAAGATTCGCTTACACCTCTTATGGCTTATAATAGCCGTCTCCTGGGATAACAATAGCAATACTGAGAAGAATGAAAATAAAACGCATCATAGGCTGAAGAAATTAAACGCTCGGCACGTCTTTTCTTCAGCCTTACATGACTATATATCTATATATGTATACATCCATATATTTGGGTAGAAATCCATAAAAATATATATCGATATATATTTATATAGATATTTATCTATACACAGAAACAGACAGATAGATAGATAGATAGATAGATAGATAGATAGATAGATAGATAGATAGATAGATAGATAGATAGATAGATAGATAGATAGATTGATAGAAAGACTGTATGCAATAACCCTGGATGTCTGACAGTTGAAGCAGACTGGTGATGTCATTAAGGCTCTATTATGACACGTACAGCTTGGAACCATAACTACTACAGCCCGGCAGCCATTTATAGCCAGTCTCCATTGGAGATGGAAGTGGGCAGAAATGTACTGGCCTATCTTCCCAAGACGCCACAGCAGCCGGACAAATTGTATGTTCGACAGAATGGCTGTTTTATTCAGCCCATAAGGGTGACTACCCACTACAGGTTTTTTTTTCACTGCGAAATTCGTAGCAGTTTTTTTTCTGCAGGGGTCTATGGGACTTGTAATGTTAAAATCGAAATCACGCAAAATCGCAATTTACCGCAAAATCGCGATTTTAACATTACAAGTCCCATAGACCCCTGCAGAAAAAAAAAAAAGCTGCGAATTTCGCAGTGAAAAAAAACTGTAGTGAGTAGTCACCCTAAGGGGGAAACGGCGGCCTACAAAATCTGATTGGTCGCTGCTGCCACCATTTATGAAAAGGTCGGCTCAGTTCTTCCATGGATAAGAATAAGGTAGGTACATAGGCAGGCAGGTAGGTTCAGTTTTTGTAGGTTGAGGAATGCTTATGGGCAAGGCCTTATGTCTGAACGCTGGCGCATGAAATGGCACAGAGGCCCGGCCCTGTGCATTCACTGATTATTGCCGTCAGCTGCTGTCTGCTTTCAAGCATGAATCAGGGGCTTGACACTTATCAACTGGCTTTGATTGTGGGTCACGCAGGTTGGTTGCAATGCCCTAGTATAAACGATACCTGGAACACAAGCCAGTCCTCAGGATGCATTCTAACTCAAGAGCACGATCACGTTGTGCCTGACCAATGTTTCCATCTTGGGTAGTAGCACAGTCCTAAGCGATATGGAGTGGAGTTGGCATATGAGCTGGTCTGTGGTTTTGCTTCCAACAGTTTCTACCGCACGCAGATGCTCAGTGGATACAATGTTGCGCGCTGGGGAAAACCCCAGGAATAATCCACAGCAGGCAGGCAAGCAAAGTATAAATAAGGGGGGGATTGGTTAGCTGCCTGCAACTCTTGCTTGTACCCGAATAAGGTTTTGCCTGCAACGCGGCCTTGTACTGCTTGAGGCGACGTGACATTCATGCACAAGGCACAGGTGCTGACAGGTTTCTGCGGGCACCCACAGTGCAGCGTTGCATTCTTGAAACCGTTGCTTGACCCTTTCCCTAAAATCAGGAAGATTCGCTTACACCTCTTATGGCTTATAATAGCCGTCTCCTGGGATAACAATAGCAATACTGAGAAGAATGAAAATAAAACGCATCATAGGCTGAAGAAATTAAACGCTCGGCACGTCTTTTCTTCAGCCTTACATGACTATATATCTATATATGTATACATCCATATATTTGGGTAGAAATCCATAAAAATATATATCGATATATATTTATATAGATATTTATCTATACACAGAAACAGACAGATAGATAGATAGATAGATAGATAGATAGATAGATAGATAGATTGATAGAAAGACTGTATGCAATAACCCTGGATGTCTGACAGTTGAAGCAGACTGGTGATGTCATTAAGGCTCTATTATGACACGTACAGCTTGGAACCATAACTACTACAGCCCGGCAGCCATTTATAGCCAGTCTCCATTGGAGATGGAAGTGGGCAGAAATGTACTGGCCTATCTTCCCAAGACGCCACAGCAGCCGGACAAATTGTATGTTCGACAGAATGGCTGTTTTATTCAGCCCATAAGGGTGACTACCCACTACAGGTTTTTTTTTTTCACTGCGAAATTCGTAGCAGTTTTTTTTCTGCAGGGGTCTATGGGAATTGTAATGTTAAAATCGAAATCACGCAAATTCGCAATTTACCGCGAAATCGCGATTTTAACATTACAAGTCCCATAGACTCCTGCAGAAAAAAAACCGCTGCGAATTTCGCAGTGAAAAAAAACTGTAGTGGGTAGTCATCCTAAGGGGGAAACGGCGGCCTACAAAATCTGATTGGTCGCTGCTGCCACCATTTATGAAAAGGTCGGCTCAGTTCTTCCATGGATAAGAATAAGGTCGGTACATAGGCAGGCAGGTAGGTTCAGTTTTTGTAGGTTGAGGAATGCTTATGGGCAAGGCCTTATGTCTGAACGCTGGCGCATGAAATGGCAGAGAGGCCCGGCCCTGTGCATTCACTGATTATTGCCGTCAGCTGCTGTCTGCTTTCAAGCATGAATCAGGGGCTTCACACTTATCAACTGGCTTTGATTGTGGGTCACGCAGGTTGGTTGCAATGCCCTAGTATAAACGATACCTGGAACACAAGCCAGTCCTCAGGATGCATTCTAACTCAAGAGCACGATCACGTTGTGCCTGACCAATGTTTCCATCTTGGGTAGTAGCACAGTCCTAAGCGATATGGAGTGGAGTTGGCATATGAGCTGGTCTGTGGTTTTGCTTCCAACAGTTTCTACCGCACGCAGATGCTCGGTGGATACAATGTTGCGCGCTGGGGAAAACCCCAGGAATAATCCACAGCAGGCAGGCAAGCAAAGTATAAATAAGGGGGGGATTGGTTAGCTGCCTGCAACTCTTGCTTGTACCCGAATAAGGTTTTGCCTGCAACGCGGCCTTGTACTGCTTGAGGCGACGTGACATTCATGCACAAGGCACAGGTGCTGGCAGGTTTCTGCGGGCACCCACAGTGCAGCGTTGCATTCTTGAAACCGTTGCTTGACCCTTTCCCTAAAATCAGGAAGATTCGCTTACACCTCTTATGGCTTATAATAGCCGTCTCCTGGGATAACAATAGCAATACTGAGAAGAATGAAAATAAAACGCATCATAGGCTGAAGAAATTAAACGCTCGGCACGTCTTTTCTTCAGCCTTACATGACTATATATCTATATATGTATACATCCATATATTTGGGTAGAAATCCATAAAAATATATATCGATATATATTTATATAGATATTTATCTATACACAGAAACAGACAGATAGATAGATAGATAGATAGATAGATAGATAGATAGATAGATAGATAGATTGATAGAAAGACTGTATGCAATAACCCTGGATGTCTGACAGTTGAAGCAGACTGGTGATGTCATTAAGGCTCTATTATGACACGTACAGCTTGGAACCATAACTACTACAGCCCGGCAGCCATTTATAGCCAGTCTCCATTGGAGATGGAAGTGGGCAGAAATGTACTGGCCTATCTTCCCAAGACGCCACAGCAGCCGGACAAATTGTATGTTCGACAGAATGGCTGTTTTATTCAGCCCATAAGGGTGACTACCCACTACAGGTTTTTTTTTCACTGCGAAATTCGTAGCAGTTTTTTTTCTGCAGGGGTCTATGGGACTTGTAATGTTAAAATCGAAATCACGCAAAATCGCAATTTACCGCAAAATCGCGATTTTAACATTACAAGTCCCATAGACCCCTGCAGAAAAAAAAAAAAGCTGCGAATTTCGCAGTGAAAAAAAACTGTAGTGAGTAGTCACCCTAAGGGGGAAACGGCGGCCTACAAAATCTGATTGGTCGCTGCTGCCACCATTTATGAAAAGGTCGGCTCAGTTCTTCCATGGATAAGAATAAGGTAGGTACATAGGCAGGCAGGTAGGTTCAGTTTTTGTAGGTTGAGGAATGCTTATGGGCAAGGCCTTATGTCTGAACGCTGGCGCATGAAATGGCACAGAGGCCCGGCCCTGTGCATTCACTGATTATTGCCGTCAGCTGCTGTCTGCTTTCAAGCATGAATCAGGGGCTTGACACTTATCAACTGGCTTTGATTGTGGGTCACGCAGGTTGGTTGCAATGCCCTAGTATAAACGATACCTGGAACACAAGCCAGTCCTCAGGATGCATTCTAACTCAAGAGCACGATCACGTTGTGCCTGACCAATGTTTCCATCTTGGGTAGTAGCACAGTCCTAAGCGATATGGAGTGGAGTTGGCATATGAGCTGGTCTGTGGTTTTGCTTCCAACAGTTTCTACCGCACGCAGATGCTCAGTGGATACAATGTTGCGCGCTGGGGAAAACCCCAGGAATAATCCACAGCAGGCAGGCAAGCAAAGTATAAATAAGGGGGGGATTGGTTAGCTGCCTGCAACTCTTGCTTGTACCCGAATAAGGTTTTGCCTGCAACGCGGCCTTGTACTGCTTGAGGCGACGTGACATTCATGCACAAGGCACAGGTGCTGACAGGTTTCTGCGGGCACCCACAGTGCAGCGTTGCATTCTTGAAACCGTTGCTTGACCCTTTCCCTAAAATCAGGAAGATTCGCTTACACCTCTTATGGCTTATAATAGCCGTCTCCTGGGATAACAATAGCAATACTGAGAAGAATGAAAATAAAACGCATCATAGGCTGAAGAAATTAAACGCTCGGCACGTCTTTTCTTCAGCCTTACATGACTATATATCTATATATGTATACATCCATATATTTGGGTAGAAATCCATAAAAATATATATCGATATATATTTATATAGATATTTATCTATACACAGAAACAGACAGATAGATAGATAGATAGATAGATAGATAGATAGATAGATAGATTGATAGAAAGACTGTATGCAATAACCCTGGATGTCTGACAGTTGAAGCAGACTGGTGATGTCATTAAGGCTCTATTATGACACGTACAGCTTGGAACCATAACTACTACAGCCCGGCAGCCATTTATAGCCAGTCTCCATTGGAGATGGAAGTGGGCAGAAATGTACTGGCCTATCTTCCCAAGATGCCACAGCAGCCGGACAAATTGTATGTTCGACAGAATGGCTGTTTTATTCAGCCCATAAGGGTGACTACCCACTACAGGTTTTTTTTTTTCACTGCGAAATTCGTAGCAGTTTTTTTTCTGCAGGGGTCTATGGGAATTGTAATGTTAAAATCGAAATCACGCAAATTCGCAATTTACCGCGAAATCGCGATTTTAACATTACAAGTCCCATAGACTCCTGCAGAAAAAAAACCGCTGCGAATTTCGCAGTGAAAAAAAACTGTAGTGGGTAGTCATCCTAAGGGGGAAACGGCGGCCTACAAAATCTGATTGGTCGCTGCTGCCACCATTTATGAAAAGGTCGGCTCAGTTCTTCCATGGATAAGAATAAGGTCGGTACATAGGCAGGCAGGTAGGTTCAGTTTTTGTAGGTTGAGGAATGCTTATGGGCAAGGCCTTATGTCTGAACGCTGGCGCATGAAATGGCAGAGAGGCCCGGCCCTGTGCATTCACTGATTATTGCCGTCAGCTGCTGTCTGCTTTCAAGCATGAATCAGGGGCTTCACACTTATCAACTGGCTTTGATTGTGGGTCACGCAGGTTGGTTGCAATGCCCTAGTATAAACGATACCTGGAACACAAGCCAGTCCTCAGGATGCATTCTAACTCAAGAGTACGATCACGTTGTGCCTGACCAATGTTTCCATCTTGGGTAATAGCACAGTCCTAAGCGATATGGAGTGGAGTTGGCATATGAGCTGGTCTGTGGTTTTGCTTCCAACAGTTTCTACCGCACGCAGATGCTCGGTGGATACAATGTTGCGCGCTGGGGAAAACCCCAGGAATAATCCACAGCAGGCAGGCAAGCAAAGTATAAATAAGGGGGGGATTGGTTAGCTGCCTGCAACTCTTGCTTGTACCCGAATAAGGTTTTGCCTGCAACGCGGCCTTGTACTGCTTGAGGCGACGTGACATTCATGCACAAGGCACAGGTGCTGGCAGGTTTCTGCGGGCACCCACAGTGCAGCGTTGCATTCTTGAAACCGTTGCTTGACCCTTTCCCTAAAATCAGGAAGATTCGCTTACACCTCTTATGGCTTATAATAGCCGTCTCCTGGGATAACAATAGCAATACTGAGAAGAATGAAAATAAAACGCATCATAGGCTGAAGAAATTAAACGCTCGGCACGTCTTTTCTTCAGCCTTACATGACTATATATCTATATATGTATACATCCATATATTTGGGTAGAAATCCATAAAAATATATATCGATATATATTTATATAGATATTTATCTATACACAGAAACAGACAGATAGATAGATAGATAGATAGATAGATAGATAGATAGATTGATAGAAAGACTGTATGCAATAACCCTGGATGTCTGACAGTTGAAGCAGACTGGTGATGTCATTAAGGCTCTATTATGACACGTACAGCTTGGAACCATAACTACTACAGCCCGGCAGCCATTTATAGCCAGTCTCCATTGGAGATGGAAGTGGGCAGAAATGTACTGGCCTATCTTCCCAAGACGCCACAGCAGCCGGACAAATTGTATGTTCGACAGAATGGCTGTTTTATTCAGCCCATAAGGGTGACTACCCACTACAGGTTTTTTTTTCACTGCGAAATTCGTAGCAGTTTTTTTTCTGCAGGGGTCTATGGGACTTGTAATGTTAAAATCGAAATCACGCAAAATCGCAATTTACCGCAAAATCGCGATTTTAACATTACAAGTCCCATAGACCCCTGCAGAAAAAAAAAAAAGCTGCGAATTTCGCAGTGAAAAAAAACTGTAGTGAGTAGTCACCCTAAGGGGGAAACGGCGGCCTACAAAATCTGATTGGTCGCTGCTGCCACCATTTATGAAAAGGTCGGCTCAGTTCTTCCATGGATAAGAATAAGGTAGGTACATAGGCAGGCAGGTAGGTTCAGTTTTTGTAGGTTGAGGAATGCTTATGGGCAAGGCCTTATGTCTGAACGCTGGCGCATGAAATGGCACAGAGGCCCGGCCCTGTGCATTCACTGATTATTGCCGTCAGCTGCTGTCTGCTTTCAAGCATGAATCAGGGGCTTGACACTTATCAAC
Organism: Eleutherodactylus coqui; assembly: GCF_035609145.1. Classification (NCBI taxonomy): domain Eukaryota; kingdom Metazoa; phylum Chordata; class Amphibia; order Anura; family Eleutherodactylidae; genus Eleutherodactylus; species Eleutherodactylus coqui. The sequence continues at coordinate 190,154 of NW_027102405.1, forward strand.
TGGCTTTGATTGTGGGTCACGCAGGTTGGTTGCAATGCCCTAGTATAAACGATACCTGGAACACAAGCCAGTCCTCAGGATGCATTCTAACTCAAGAGCACGATCACGTTGTGCCTGACCAATGTTTCCATCTTGGGTAGTAGCACAGTCCTAAGCGATATGGAGTGGAGTTGGCATATGAGCTGGTCTGTGGTTTTGCTTCCAACAGTTTCTACCGCACGCAGATGCTCAGTGGATACAATGTTGCGCGCTGGGGAAAACCCCAGGAATAATCCACAGCAGGCAGGCAAGCAAAGTATAAATAAGGGGGGGATTGGTTAGCTGCCTGCAACTCTTGCTTGTACCCGAATAAGGTTTTGCCTGCAACGCGGCCTTGTACTGCTTGAGGCGACGTGACATTCATGCACAAGGCACAGGTGCTGACAGGTTTCTGCGGGCACCCACAGTGCAGCGTTGCATTCTTGAAACCGTTGCTTGACCCTTTCCCTAAAATCAGGAAGATTCGCTTACACCTCTTATGGCTTATAATAGCCGTCTCCTGGGATAACAATAGCAATACTGAGAAGAATGAAAATAAAACGCATCATAGGCTGAAGAAATTAAACGCTCGGCACGTCTTTTCTTCAGCCTTACATGACTATATATCTATATATGTATACATCCATATATTTGGGTAGAAATCCATAAAAATATATATCGATATATATTTATATAGATATTTATCTATACACAGAAACAGACAGATAGATAGATAGATAGATAGATAGATAGATAGATTGATAGAAAGACTGTATGCAATAACCCTGGATGTCTGACAGTTGAAGCAGACTGGTGATGTCATTAAGGCTCTATTATGACACGTACAGCTTGGAACCATAACTACTACAGCCCGGCAGCCATTTATAGCCAGTCTCCATTGGAGATGGAAGTGGGCAGAAATGTACTGGCCTATCTTCCCAAGACGCCACAGCAGCCGGACAAATTGTATGTTCGACAGAATGGCTGTTTTATTCAGCCCATAAGGGTGACTACCCACTACAGGTTTTTTTTTTTCACTGCGAAATTCGTAGCAGTTTTTTTTCTGCAGGGGTCTATGGGAATTGTAATGTTAAAATCGAAATCACGCAAATTCGCAATTTACCGCGAAATCGCGATTTTAACATTACAAGTCCCATAGACTCCTGCAGAAAAAAAACCGCTGCGAATTTCGCAGTGAAAAAAAACTGTAGTGGGTAGTCATCCTAAGGGGGAAACGGCGGCCTACAAAATCTGATTGGTCGCTGCTGCCACCATTTATGAAAAGGTCGGCTCAGTTCTTCCATGGATAAGAATAAGGTCGGTACATAGGCAGGCAGGTAGGTTCAGTTTTTGTAGGTTGAGGAATGCTTATGGGCAAGGCCTTATGTCTGAACGCTGGCGCATGAAATGGCAGAGAGGCCCGGCCCTGTGCATTCACTGATTATTGCCGTCAGCTGCTGTCTGCTTTCAAGCATGAATCAGGGGCTTCACACTTATCAACTGGCTTTGATTGTGGGTCACGCAGGTTGGTTGCAATGCCCTAGTATAAACGATACCTGGAACACAAGCCAGTCCTCAGGATGCATTCTAACTCAAGAGTACGATCACGTTGTGCCTGACCAATGTTTCCATCTTGGGTAATAGCACAGTCCTAAGCGATATGGAGTGGAGTTGGCATATGAGCTGGTCTGTGGTTTTGCTTCCAACAGTTTCTACCGCACGCAGATGCTCGGTGGATACAATGTTGCGCGCTGGGGAAAACCCCAGGAATAATCCACAGCAGGCAGGCAAGCAAAGTATAAATAAGGGGGGGATTGGTTAGCTGCCTGCAACTCTTGCTTGTACCCGAATAAGGTTTTGCCTGCAACGCGGCCTTGTACTGCTTGAGGCGACGTGACATTCATGCACAAGGCACAGGTGCTGGCAGGTTTCTGCGGGCACCCACAGTGCAGCGTTGCATTCTTGAAACCGTTGCTTGACCCTTTCCCTAAAATCAGGAAGATTCGCTTACACCTCTTATGGCTTATAATAGCCGTCTCCTGGGATAACAATAGCAATACTGAGAAGAATGAAAATAAAACGCATCATAGGCTGAAGAAATTAAACGCTCGGCACGTCTTTTCTTCAGCCTTACATGACTATATATCTATATATGTATACATCCATATATTTGGGTAGAAATCCATAAAAATATATATCGATATATATTTATATAGATATTTATCTATACACAGAAACAGACAGATAGATAGATAGATAGATAGATAGATAGATAGATAGATAGATAGATAGATAGATAGATAGATAGATAGATTGATAGAAAGACTGTATGCAATAACCCTGGATGTCTGACAGTTGAAGCAGACTGGTGATGTCATTAAGGCTCTATTATGACACGTACAGCTTGGAACCATAACTACTACAGCCCGGCAGCCATTTATAGCCAGTCTCCATTGGAGATGGAAGTGGGCAGAAATGTACTGGCCTATCTTCCCAAGACGCCACAGCAGCCGGACAAATTGTATGTTCGACAGAATGGCTGTTTTATTCAGCCCATAAGGGTGACTACCCACTACAGGTTTTTTTTTCACTGCGAAATTCGTAGCAGTTTTTTTTCTGCAGGGGTCTATGGGACTTGTAATGTTAAAATCGAAATCACGCAAAATCGCAATTTACCGCAAAATCGCGATTTTAACATTACAAGTCCCATAGACCCCTGCAGAAAAAAAAAAAAGCTGCGAATTTCGCAGTGAAAAAAAACTGTAGTGAGTAGTCACCCTAAGGGGGAAACGGCGGCCTACAAAATCTGATTGGTCGCTGCTGCCACCATTTATGAAAAGGTCGGCTCAGTTCTTCCATGGATAAGAATAAGGTAGGTACATAGGCAGGCAGGTAGGTTCAGTTTTTGTAGGTTGAGGAATGCTTATGGGCAAGGCCTTATGTCTGAACGCTGGCGCATGAAATGGCACAGAGGCCCGGCCCTGTGCATTCACTGATTATTGCCGTCAGCTGCTGTCTGCTTTCAAGCATGAATCAGGGGCTTGACACTTATCAACTGGCTTTGATTGTGGGTCACGCAGGTTGGTTGCAATGCCCTAGTATAAACGATACCTGGAACACAAGCCAGTCCTCAGGATGCATTCTAACTCAAGAGCACGATCACGTTGTGCCTGACCAATGTTTCCATCTTGGGTAGTAGCACAGTCCTAAGCGATATGGAGTGGAGTTGGCATATGAGCTGGTCTGTGGTTTTGCTTCCAACAGTTTCTACCGCACGCAGATGCTCAGTGGATACAATGTTGCGCGCTGGGGAAAACCCCAGGAATAATCCACAGCAGGCAGGCAAGCAAAGTATAAATAAGGGGGGGATTGGTTAGCTGCCTGCAACTCTTGCTTGTACCCGAATAAGGTTTTGCCTGCAACGCGGCCTTGTACTGCTTGAGGCGACGTGACATTCATGCACAAGGCACAGGTGCTGACAGGTTTCTGCGGGCACCCACAGTGCAGCGTTGCATTCTTGAAACCGTTGCTTGACCCTTTCCCTAAAATCAGGAAGATTCGCTTACACCTCTTATGGCTTATAATAGCCGTCTCCTGGGATAACAATAGCAATACTGAGAAGAATGAAAATAAAACGCATCATAGGCTGAAGAAATTAAACGCTCGGCACGTCTTTTCTTCAGCCTTACATGACTATATATCTATATATGTATACATCCATATATTTGGGTAGAAATCCATAAAAATATATATCGATATATATGCATTTCTATATATTTATATAGATATTTATCTATACACAGAAACAGATAGATAGATAGATAGATAGATAGATAGATAGATAGATAGATTGATAGAAAGACTGTATGCAATAACCCTGGATGTCTGACAGTTGAAGCTGACTGGTGATGTCATTAAGACTCTATTATGACACGTACAGCTTGGAAGCATAAATACTACAGCACGGCAGCCATTTATAGCCAGTCTCCATTGGAGATGGAAGTGGGCAGGAATGTACTGGCCTATCTTCCCAAGACGCCACAGCAGCCGGACAAATTGTATGTTCGACAGAATGGCTGTTTTATTCAGCCCATAAGGGTGACTACCCACTACAGGTTTTTTTTTTTTCACTGCGAAATTCGTAGCAGTTTTTTTTCTGCAGGGGTCTATGGGAATTGTAATGTTAAAGGGGTGGTCTCGCGAAAGCAAGTGGGTCTATACACTTCTGTATGGCCATATTAATGCACTTTGTAATATACATCGTGCATTAAATATGAGCCATACAGAAGTTATTCACTTACCTGCTCCGTTGCTAGCGTCCCCGTCGCCATGGTTCCGTCTAATTTCGGTGTCTTCTTGCCTTTTTAGACGCGCTTGCGCAGATCCGTCTTCTCCCTTCTTCTCCCTTCGGCTCCGCTCGGCAGCATCGGCATTTTGGCTCCGCCCCCTTGTACGCATCATCGCGTAGCTCCGCCCCATGACGTGTGCCGGTTCCAGCCTCCTGATTGGCTGGAATCGGCACATGACGGGGGCGGAGCTACGCGATGACGCGAAAAGGGGGCGGAGCCAAAACTCCGATGCTTCCAAGACCAGCCGAAGGGAGAAGATGCATCTGCGCAAGCGCGTCTAAAAAAGCAAGAAGACACCGAAGTTAGACGGAACCATGGCAACGGGGACGCTAGCAACGGAGCAGGTAAGTGAATAACTTCTGTATGGCTCATATTTAATGCACGATGTATATTACAAAGTGCATTAATATGGCCATACAGAAGTGTATAGACCCACTTGCTTTCGCGAGACCACCCCTTTAAAATCGAAATCACGCAAATTCGCAATTTACCGCGAAATCGCGATTTTAACATTACAAGTCCCATAGACTCCTGCAGAAAAAAAACCGCTGCGAATTTCGCAGTGAAAAAAAACTGTAGTGGGTAGTCATCCTAAGGGGGAAACGGCGGCCTACAAAATCTGATTGGTCGCTGCTGCCACCATTTATGAAAAGGTCGGCTCAGTTCTTCCATGGATAAGAATAAGGTCGGTACATAGGCAGGCAGGTAGGTTCAGTTTTTGTAGGTTGAGGAATGCTTATGGGCAAGGCCATATGTCTGAACGCTGGCGCATGAAATGGCAGAGAGGCCCGGCCCTGTGCATTCACTGATTATTGCCGTCAGCTGCTGTCTGCTTTCAAGCATGAATCAGGGGCTTCACACTTATCAACTGGCTTTGATTGTGGGTCACGCAGGTTGGTTGCAATGCCCTAGTATAAACGATACCTGGAACACAAGCCAGTCCTCAGGATGCATTCTAACTCAAGAGCACGATCACGTTGTGCCTGACCAATGTTTCCATCTTGGGTAGTAGCACAGTCCTAAGCGATATGGAGTGGAGTTGGCATATGAGCTGGTCTGTGGTTTTGCTTCCAACAGTTTCTACCGCACGCAGATGCTCAGTGGATACAATGTTGCGCGCTGGGGAAAACCCCAGGAATAATCCACAGCAGGCAGGCAAGCAAAGTATAAATAAGGTTGGGATTGGTTAGCTGCCTGCAACTCTTGCTTGTACCCGAATAAGGTTTTGCCTGCAACGCGGCCTTGTACTGCTTGAGGCGACGTGACATTCATGCACAAGGCACAGGTGCTGACAGGTTTCTGCGGGCACCCACAGTGCAGCGTTGCATTCTTGAAACCGTTGCTTGACCCTTTCCCTAAAATCAGGAAGATTCGCTTACACCTCTTATGGCTTATAATAGCCGTCTCCTGGGATAACAATAGCAATACTGAGAAGAATGAAAATAAAACGCATCATAGGCTGAAGAAATTAAACGCTCGGCACGTCTTTTCTTCAGCCTTACATGACTATATATCTATATATGTATACATCCATATATTTGGGTAGAAATCCATAAAAATATATATCGATATATATTTATATAGATATTTATCTATACACAGAAACAGACAGATAGATAGATAGATAGATAGATAGATAGATAGATAGATAGATTGATAGAAAGACTGTATGCAATAACCCTGGATGTCTGACAGTTGAAGCAGACTGGTGATGTCATTAAGGCTCTATTATGACACGTACAGCTTGGAACCATAACTACTACAGCCCGGCAGCCATTTATAGCCAGTCTCCATTGGAGATGGAAGTGGGCAGAAATGTACTGGCCTATCTTCCCAAGACGCCACAGCAGCCGGACAAATTGTATGTTCGACAGAATGGCTGTTTTATTCAGCCCATAAGGGTGACTACCCACTACAGGTTTTTTTTTTTCACTGCGAAATTCGTAGCAGTTTTTTTTCTGCAGGGGTCTATGGGAATTGTAATGTTAAAATCGAAATCACGCAAATTCGCAATTTACCGCGAAATCGCGATTTTAACATTACAAGTCCCATAGACTCCTGCAGAAAAAAAACCGCTGCGAATTTCGCAGTGAAAAAAAACTGTAGTGGGTAGTCATCCTAAGGGGGAAACGGCGGCCTACAAAATCTGATTGGTCGCTGCTGCCACCATTTATGAAAAGGTCGGCTCAGTTCTTCCATGGATAAGAATAAGGTCGGTACATAGGCAGGCAGGTAGGTTCAGTTTTTGTAGGTTGAGGAATGCTTATGGGCAAGGCCATATGTCTGAACGCTGGCGCATGAAATGGCAGAGAGGCCCGGCCCTGTGCATTCACTGATTATTGCCGTCAGCTGCTGTCTGCTTTCAAGCATGAATCAGGGGCTTCACACTTATCAACTGGCTTTGATTGTGGGTCACGCAGGTTGGTTGCAATGCCCTAGTATAAACGATACCTGGAACACAAGCCAGTCCTCAGGATGCATTCTAACTCAAGAGCACGATCACGTTGTGCCTGACCAATGTTTCCATCTTGGGTAGTAGCACAGTCCTAAGCGATATGGAGTGGAGTTGGCATATGAGCTGGTCTGTGGTTTTGCTTCCAACAGTTTCTACCGCACGCAGATGCTCAGTGGATACAATGTTGCGCGCTGGGGAAAACCCCAGGAATAATCCACAGCAGGCAGGCAAGCAAAGTATAAATAAGGGGGGGATTGGTTAGCTGCCTGCAACTCTTGCTTGTACCCGAATAAGGTTTTGCCTGCAACGCGGCCTTGTACTGCTTGAGGCGACGTGACATTCATGCACAAGGCACAGGTGCTGACAGGTTTCTGCGGGCACCCACAGTGCAGCGTTGCATTCTTGAAACCGTTGCTTGACCCTTTCCCTAAAATCAGGAAGATTCGCTTACACCTCTTATGGCTTATAATAGCCGTCTCCTGGGATAACAATAGCAATACTGAGAAGAATGAAAATAAAACGCATCATAGGCTGAAGAAATTAAACGCTCGGCACGTCTTTTCTTCAGCCTTACATGACTATATATCTATATATGTATACATCCATATATTTGGGTAGAAATCCATAAAAATATATATCGATATATATGCATTTCTATATATTTATATAGATATTTATCTATACACAGAAACAGATAGATAGATAGATAGATAGATAGATAGATAGATAGATTGATAGAAAGACTGTATGCAATAACCCTGGATGTCTGACAGTTGAAGCTGACTGGTGATGTCATTAAGACTCTATTATGACACGTACAGCTTGGAAGCATAAATACTACAGCACGGCAGCCATTTATAGCCAGTCTCCATTGGAGATGGAAGTGGGCAGGAATGTACTGGCCTATCTTCCCAAGACGCCACAGCAGCCGGACAAATTGTATGTTTGACAGAATGGCTGTTTTATTCAGCCCATAAGGGTGACTACCCACTACAGGTTTTTTTTTTTTCACTGCGAAATTCGTAGCAGTTTTTTTTCTGCAGGGGTCTATGGGAATTGTAATGTTAAAATCGAAATCACGCAAATTCGCAATTTACCGCGAAATCGCGATTTTAACATTACAAGTCCCATAGACTCCTGCAGAAAAAAAACCGCTGCGAATTTCGCAGTGAAAAAAAACTGTAGTGGGTAGTCATCCTAAGGGGGAAACGGCGGCCTACAAAATCTGATTGGTCGCTGCTGCCACCATTTATGAAAAGGTCGGCTCAGTTCTTCCATGGATAAGAATAAGGTCGGTACATAGGCAGGCAGGTAGGTTCAGTTTTTGTAGGTTGAGGAATGCTTATGGGCAAGGCCATATGTCTGAACGCTGGCGCATGAAATGGCAGAGAGGCCCGGCCCTGTGCATTCACTGATTATTGCCGTCAGCTGCTGTCTGCTTTCAAGCATGAATCAGGGGCTTCACACTTATCAACTGGCTTTGATTGTGGGTCACGCAGGTTGGTTGCAATGCCCTAGTATAAACGATACCTGGAACACAAGCCAGTCCTCAGGATGCATTCTAACTCAAGAGCACGATCACGTTGTGCCTGACCAATGTTTCCATCTTGGGTAGTAGCACAGTCCTAAGCGATATGGAGTGGAGTTGGCATATGAGCTGGTCTGTGGTTTTGCTTCCAACAGTTTCTACCGCACGCAGATGCTCAGTGGATACAATGTTGCGCGCTGGGGAAAACCCCAGGAATAATCCACAGCAGGCAGGCAAGCAAAGTATAAATAAGGTTGGGATTGGTTAGCTGCCTGCAACTCTTGCTTGTACCCGAATAAGGTTTTGCCTGCAACGCGGCCTTGTACTGCTTGAGGCGACGTGACATTCATGCACAAGGCACAGGTGCTGACAGGTTTCTGCGGGCACCCACAGTGCAGCGTTGCATTCTTGAAACCGTTGCTTGACCCTTTCCCTAAAATCAGGAAGATTCGCTTACACCTCTTATGGCTTATAATAGCCGTCTCCTGGGATAACAATAGCAATACTGAGAAGAATGAAAATAAAACGCATCATAGGCTGAAGAAATTAAACGCTCGGCACGTCTTTTCTTCAGCCTTACATGACTATATATCTATATATGTATACATCCATATATTTGGGTAGAAATCCATAAAAATATATATCGATATATATTTATATAGATATTTATCTATACACAGAAACAGACAGATAGATAGATAGATAGATAGATAGATAGATAGATAGATAGATAGATTGATAGAAAGACTGTATGCAATAACCCTGGATGTCTGACAGTTGAAGCAGACTGGTGATGTCATTAAGGCTCTATTATGACACGTACAGCTTGGAACCATAACTACTACAGCCCGGCAGCCATTTATAGCCAGTCTCCATTGGAGATGGAAGTGGGCAGAAATGTACTGGCCTATCTTCCCAAGACGCCACAGCAGCCGGACAAATTGTATGTTCGACAGAATGGCTGTTTTATTCAGCCCATAAGGGTGACTACCCACTACAGGTTTTTTTTTTTCACTGCGAAATTCGTAGCAGTTTTTTTTCTGCAGGGGTCTATGGGAATTGTAATGTTAAAATCGAAATCACGCAAATTCGCAATTTACCGCGAAATCGCGATTTTAACATTACAAGTCCCATAGACTCCTGCAGAAAAAAAACCGCTGCGAATTTCGCAGTGAAAAAAAACTGTAGTGGGTAGTCATCCTAAGGGGGAAACGGCGGCCTACAAAATCTGATTGGTCGCTGCTGCCACCATTTATGAAAAGGTCGGCTCAGTTCTTCCATGGATAAGAATAAGGTCGGTACATAGGCAGGCAGGTAGGTTCAGTTTTTGTAGGTTGAGGAATGCTTATGGGCAAGGCCATATGTCTGAACGCTGGCGCATGAAATGGCAGAGAGGCCCGGCCCTGTGCATTCACTGATTATTGCCGTCAGCTGCTGTCTGCTTTCAAGCATGAATCAGGGGCTTCACACTTATCAACTGGCTTTGATTGTGGGTCACGCAGGTTGGTTGCAATGCCCTAGTATAAACGATACCTGGAACACAAGCCAGTCCTCAGGATGCATTCTAACTCAAGAGCACGATCACGTTGTGCCTGACCAATGTTTCCATCTTGGGTAGTAGCACAGTCCTAAGCGATATGGAGTGGAGTTGGCATATGAGCTGGTCTGTGGTTTTGCTTCCAACAGTTTCTACCGCACGCAGATGCTCAGTGGATACAATGTTGCGCGCTGGGGAAAACCCCAGGAATAATCCACAGCAGGCAGGCAAGCAAAGTATAAATAAGGTTGGGATTGGTTAGCTGCCTGCAACTCTTGCTTGTACCCGAATAAGGTTTTGCCTGCAACGCGGCCTTGTACTGCTTGAGGCGACGTGACATTCATGCACAAGGCACAGGTGCTGACAGGTTTCTGCGGGCACCCACAGTGCAGCGTTGCATTCTTGAAACCGTTGCTTGACCCTTTCCCTAAAATCAGGAAGATTCGCTTACACCTCTTATGGCTTATAATAGCCGTCTCCTGGGATAACAATAGCAATACTGAGAAGAATGAAAATAAAACGCATCATAGGCTGAAGAAATTAAACGCTCGGCACGTCTTTTCTTCAGCCTTACATGACTATATATCTATATATGTATACATCCATATATTTGGGTAGAAATCCATAAAAATATATATCGATATATATTTATATAGATATTTATCTATACACAGAAACAGACAGATAGATAGATAGATAGATAGATAGATAGATAGATAGATAGATAGATAGATAGATAGATAGATAGATAGATAGATTGATAGAAAGACTGTATGCAATAACCCTGGATGTCTGACAGTTGAAGCAGACTGGTGATGTCATTAAGGCTCTATTATGACACGTACAGCTTGGAACCATAACTACTACAGCCCGGCAGCCATTTATAGCCAGTCTCCATTGGAGATGGAAGTGGGCAGAAATGTACTGGCCTATCTTCCCAAGACGCCACAGCAGCCGGACAAATTGTATGTTCGACAGAATGGCTGTTTTATTCAGCCCATAAGGGTGACTACCCACTACAGGTTTTTTTTTTTCACTGCGAAATTCGTAGCAGTTTTTTTTCTGCAGGGGTCTATGGGAATTGTAATGTTAAAATCGAAATCACGCAAATTCGCAATTTACCGCGAAATCGCGATTTTAACATTACAAGTCCCATAGACTCCTGCAGAAAAAAAACCGCTGCGAATTTCGCAGTGAAAAAAAACTGTAGTGGGTAGTCATCCTAAGGGGGAAACGGCGGCCTACAAAATCTGATTGGTCGCTGCTGCCACCATTTATGAAAAGGTCGGCTCAGTTCTTCCATGGATAAGAATAAGGTCGGTACATAGGCAGGCAGGTAGGTTCAGTTTTTGTAGGTTGAGGAATGCTTATGGGCAAGGCCTTATGTCTGAACGCTGGCGCATGAAATGGCAGAGAGGCCCGGCCCTGTGCATTCACTGATTATTGCCGTCAGCTGCTGTCTGCTTTCAAGCATGAATCAGGGGCTTCACACTTATCAACTGGCTTTGATTGTGGGTCACGCAGGTTGGTTGCAATGCCCTAGTATAAACGATACCTGGAACACAAGCCAGTCCTCAGGATGCATTCTAACTCAAGAGTACGATCACGTTGTGCCTGACCAATGTTTCCATCTTGGGTAATAGCACAGTCCTAAGCGATATGGAGTGGAGTTGGCATATGAGCTGGTCTGTGGTTTTGCTTCCAACAGTTTCTACCGCACGCAGATGCTCGGTGGATACAATGTTGCGCGCTGGGGAAAACCCCAGGAATAATCCACAGCAGGCAGGCAAGCAAAGTATAAATAAGGGGGGGATTGGTTAGCTGCCTGCAACTCTTGCTTGTACCCGAATAAGGTTTTGCCTGCAACGCGGCCTTGTACTGCTTGAGGCGACGTGACATTCATGCACAAGGCACAGGTGCTGGCAGGTTTCTGCGGGCACCCACAGTGCAGCGTTGCATTCTTGAAACCGTTGCTTGACCCTTTCCCTAAAATCAGGAAGATTCGCTTACACCTCTTATGGCTTATAATAGCCGTCTCCTGGGATAACAATAGCAATACTGAGAAGAATGAAAATAAAACGCATCATAGGCTGAAGAAATTAAACGCTCGGCACGTCTTTTCTTCAGCCTTACATGACTATATATCTATATATGTATACATCCATATATTTGGGTAGAAATCCATAAAAATATATATCGATATATATTTATATAGATATTTATCTATACACAGAAACAGACAGATAGATAGATAGATAGATAGATAGATAGATAGATAGATAGATTGATAGAAAGACTGTATGCAATAACCCTGGATGTCTGACAGTTGAAGCAGACTGGTGATGTCATTAAGGCTCTATTATGACACGTACAGCTTGGAACCATAACTACTACAGCCCGGCAGCCATTTATAGCCAGTCTCCATTGGAGATGGAAGTGGGCAGAAATGTACTGGCCTATCTTCCCAAGACGCCACAGCAGCCGGACAAATTGTATGTTCGACAGAATGGCTGTTTTATTCAGCCCATAAGGGTGACTACCCACTACAGGTTTTTTTTTCACTGCGAAATTCGTAGCAGTTTTTTTTCTGCAGGGGTCTATGGGACTTGTAATGTTAAAATCGAAATCACGCAAAATCGCAATTTACCGCAAAATCGCGATTTTAACATTACAAGTCCCATAGACCCCTGCAGAAAAAAAAAAAAGCTGCGAATTTCGCAGTGAAAAAAAACTGTAGTGAGTAGTCACCCTAAGGGGGAAACGGCGGCCTACAAAATCTGATTGGTCGCTGCTGCCACCATTTATGAAAAGGTCGGCTCAGTTCTTCCATGGATAAGAATAAGGTAGGTACATAGGCAGGCAGGTAGGTTCAGTTTTTGTAGGTTGAGGAATGCTTATGGGCAAGGCCTTATGTCTGAACGCTGGCGCATGAAATGGCACAGAGGCCCGGCCCTGTGCATTCACTGATTATTGCCGTCAGCTGCTGTCTGCTTTCAAGCATGAATCAGGGGCTTGACACTTATCAACTGGCTTTGATTGTGGGTCACGCAGGTTGGTTGCAATGCCCTAGTATAAACGATACCTGGAACACAAGCCAGTCCTCAGGATGCATTCTAACTCAAGAGCACGATCACGTTGTGCCTGACCAATGTTTCCATCTTGGGTAGTAGCACAGTCCTAAGCGATATGGAGTGGAGTTGGCATATGAGCTGGTCTGTGGTTTTGCTTCCAACAGTTTCTACCGCACGCAGATGCTCAGTGGATACAATGTTGCGCGCTGGGGAAAACCCCAGGAATAATCCACAGCAGGCAGGCAAGCAAAGTATAAATAATGGGGGGATTGGTTAGCTGCCTGCAACTCTTGCTTGTACCCGAATAAGGTTTTGCCTGCAACGCGGCCTTGTACTGCTTGAGGCGACGTGACATTCATGCACAAGGCACAGGTGCTGACAGGTTTCTGCGGGCACCCACAGTGCAGCGTTGCATTCTTGAAACCGTTGCTTGACCCTTTCCCTAAAATCAGGAAGATTCGCTTACACCTCTTATGGCTTATAATAGCCGTCTCCTGGGATAACAATAGCAATACTGAGAAGAATGAAAATAAAACGCATCATAGGCTGAAGAAATTAAACGCTCGGCACGTCTTTTCTTCAGCCTTACATGACTATATATCTATATATGTATACATCCATATATTTGGGTAGAAATCCATAAAAATATATATCGATATATATTTATATAGATATTTATCTATACACAGAAACAGACAGATAGATAGATAGATAGATAGATAGATAGATAGATAGATAGATAGATAGATAGATAGATAGATAGATTGATAGAAAGACTGTATGCAATAACCCTGGATGTCTGACAGTTGAAGCAGACTGGTGATGTCATTAAGGCTCTATTATGACACGTACAGCTTGGAACCATAACTACTACAGCCCGGCAGCCATTTATAGCCAGTCTCCATTGGAGATGGAAGTGGGCAGAAATGTACTGGCCTATCTTCCCAAGACGCCACAGCAGCCGGACAAATTGTATGTTCGACAGAATGGCTGTTTTATTCAGCCCATAAGGGTGACTACCCACTACAGGTTTTTTTTTTTCACTGCGAAATTCGTAGCAGTTTTTTTTCTGCAGGGGTCTATGGGAATTGTAATGTTAAAATCGAAATCACGCAAATTCGCAATTTACCGCGAAATCGCGATTTTAACATTACAAGTCCCATAGACTCCTGCAGAAAAAAAACCGCTGCGAATTTCGCAGTGAAAAAAAACTGTAGTGGGTAGTCATCCTAAGGGGGAAACGGCGGCCTACAAAATCTGATTGGTCGCTGCTGCCACCATTTATGAAAAGGTCGGCTCAGTTCTTCCATGGATAAGAATAAGGTCGGTACATAGGCAGGCAGGTAGGTTCAGTTTTTGTAGGTTGAGGAATGCTTATGGGCAAGGCCTTATGTCTGAACGCTGGCGCATGAAATGGCAGAGAGGCCCGGCCCTGTGCATTCACTGATTATTGCCGTCAGCTGCTGTCTGCTTTCAAGCATGAATCAGGGGCTTCACACTTATCAACTGGCTTTGATTGTGGGTCACGCAGGTTGGTTGCAATGCCCTAGTATAAACGATACCTGGAACACAAGCCAGTCCTCAGGATGCATTCTAACTCAAGAGTACGATCACGTTGTGCCTGACCAATGTTTCCATCTTGGGTAATAGCACAGTCCTAAGCGATATGGAGTGGAGTTGGCATATGAGCTGGTCTGTGGTTTTGCTTCCAACAGTTTCTACCGCACGCAGATGCTCGGTGGATACAATGTTGCGCGCTGGGGAAAACCCCAGGAATAATCCACAGCAGGCAGGCAAGCAAAGTATAAATAAGGGGGGGATTGGTTAGCTGCCTGCAACTCTTGCTTGTACCCGAATAAGGTTTTGCCTGCAACGCGGCCTTGTACTGCTTGAGGCGACGTGACATTCATGCACAAGGCACAGGTGCTGGCAGGTTTCTGCGGGCACCCACAGTGCAGCGTTGCATTCTTGAAACCGTTGCTTGACCCTTTCCCTAAAATCAGGAAGATTCGCTTACACCTCTTATGGCTTATAATAGCCGTCTCCTGGGATAACAATAGCAATACTGAGAAGAATGAAAATAAAACGCATCATAGGCTGAAGAAATTAAACGCTCGGCACGTCTTTTCTTCAGCCTTACATGACTATATATCTATATATGTATACATCCATATATTTGGGTAGAAATCCATAAAAATATATATCGATATATATTTATATAGATATTTATCTATACACAGAAACAGACAGATAGATAGATAGATAGATAGATAGATAGATAGATAGATAGATTGATAGAAAGACTGTATGCAATAACCCTGGATGTCTGACAGTTGAAGCAGACTGGTGATGTCATTAAGGCTCTATTATGACACGTACAGCTTGGAACCATAACTACTACAGCCCGGCAGCCATTTATAGCCAGTCTCCATTGGAGATGGAAGTGGGCAGAAATGTACTGGCCTATCTTCCCAAGACGCCACAGCAGCCGGACAAATTGTATGTTCGACAGAATGGCTGTTTTATTCAGCCCATAAGGGTGACTACCCACTACAGGTTTTTTTTTTTCACTGCGAAATTCGTAGCAGTTTTTTTTCTGCAGGGGTCTATGGGAATTGTAATGTTAAAATCGAAATCACGCAAATTCGCAATTTACCGCGAAATCGCGATTTTAACATTACAAGTCCCATAGACTCCTGCAGAAAAAAAACCGCTGCGAATTTCGCAGTGAAAAAAAACTGTAGTGGGTAGTCATCCTAAGGGGGAAACGGCGGCCTACAAAATCTGATTGGTCGCTGCTGCCACCATTTATGAAAAGGTCGGCTCAGTTCTTCCATGGATAAGAATAAGGTCGGTACATAGGCAGGCAGGTAGGTTCAGTTTTTGTAGGTTGAGGAATGCTTATGGGCAAGGCCTTATGTCTGAACGCTGGCGCATGAAATGGCAGAGAGGCCCGGCCCTGTGCATTCACTGATTATTGCCGTCAGCTGCTGTCTGCTTTCAAGCATGAATCAGGGGCTTCACACTTATCAACTGGCTTTGATTGTGGGTCACGCAGGTTGGTTGCAATGCCCTAGTATAAACGATACCTGGAACACAAGCCAGTCCTCAGGATGCATTCTAACTCAAGAGTACGATCACGTTGTGCCTGACCAATGTTTCCATCTTGGGTAATAGCACAGTCCTAAGCGATATGGAGTGGAGTTGGCATATGAGCTGGTCTGTGGTTTTGCTTCCAACAGTTTCTACCGCACGCAGATGCTCGGTGGATACAATGTTGCGCGCTGGGGAAAACCCCAGGAATAATCCACAGCAGGCAGGCAAGCAAAGTATAAATAAGGGGGGGATTGGTTAGCTGCCTGCAACTCTTGCTTGTACCCGAATAAGGTTTTGCCTGCAACGCGGCCTTGTACTGCTTGAGGCGACGTGACATTCATGCACAAGGCACAGGTGCTGGCAGGTTTCTGCGGGCACCCACAGTGCAGCGTTGCATTCTTGAAACCGTTGCTTGACCCTTTCCCTAAAATCAGGAAGATTCGCTTACACCTCTTATGGCTTATAATAGCCGTCTCCTGGGATAACAATAGCAATACTGAGAAGAATGAAAATAAAACGCATCATAGGCTGAAGAAATTAAACGCTCGGCACGTCTTTTCTTCAGCCTTACATGACTATATATCTATATATGTATACATCCATATATTTGGGTAGAAATCCATAAAAATATATATCGATATATATTTATATAGATATTTATCTATACACAGAAACAGACAGATAGATAGATAGATAGATAGATAGATAGATAGATAGATAGATAGATTGATAGAAAGACTGTATGCAATAACCCTGGATGTCTGACAGTTGAAGCAGACTGGTGATGTCATTAAGGCTCTATTATGACACGTACAGCTTGGAACCATAACTACTACAGCCCGGCAGCCATTTATAGCCAGTCTCCATTGGAGATGGAAGTGGGCAGAAATGTACTGGCCTATCTTCCCAAGACGCCACAGCAGCCGGACAAATTGTATGTTCGACAGAATGGCTGTTTTATTCAGCCCATAAGGGTGACTACCCACTACAGGTTTTTTTTTCACTGCGAAATTCGTAGCAGTTTTTTTTCTGCAGGGGTCTATGGGACTTGTAATGTTAAAATCGAAATCACGCAAAATCGCAATTTACCGCAAAATCGCGATTTTAACATTACAAGTCCCATAGACCCCTGCAGAAAAAAAAAAAAGCTGCGAATTTCGCAGTGAAAAAAAACTGTAGTGAGTAGTCACCCTAAGGGGGAAACGGCGGCCTACAAAATCTGATTGGTCGCTGCTGCCACCATTTATGAAAAGGTCGGCTCAGTTCTTCCATGGATAAGAATAAGGTAGGTACATAGGCAGGCAGGTAGGTTCAGTTTTTGTAGGTTGAGGAATGCTTATGGGCAAGGCCTTATGTCTGAACGCTGGCGCATGAAATGGCACAGAGGCCCGGCCCTGTGCATTCACTGATTATTGCCGTCAGCTGCTGTCTGCTTTCAAGCATGAATCAGGGGCTTGACACTTATCAACTGGCTTTGATTGTGGGTCACGCAGGTTGGTTGCAATGCCCTAGTATAAACGATACCTGGAACACAAGCCAGTCCTCAGGATGCATTCTAACTCAAGAGCACGATCACGTTGTGCCTGACCAATGTTTCCATCTTGGGTAGTAGCACAGTCCTAAGCGATATGGAGTGGAGTTGGCATATGAGCTGGTCTGTGGTTTTGCTTCCAACAGTTTCTACCGCACGCAGATGCTCAGTGGATACAATGTTGCGCGCTGGGGAAAACCCCAGGAATAATCCACAGCAGGCAGGCAAGCAAAGTATAAATAATGGGGGGATTGGTTAGCTGCCTGCAACTCTTGCTTGTACCCGAATAAGGTTTTGCCTGCAACGCGGCCTTGTACTGCTTGAGGCGACGTGACATTCATGCACAAGGCACAGGTGCTGACAGGTTTCTGCGGGCACCCACAGTGCAGCGTTGCATTCTTGAAACCGTTGCTTGACCCTTTCCCTAAAATCAGGAAGATTCGCTTACACCTCTTATGGCTTATAATAGCCGTCTCCTGGGATAACAATAGCAATACTGAGAAGAATGAAAATAAAACGCATCATAGGCTGAAGAAATTAAACGCTCGGCACGTCTTTTCTTCAGCCTTACATGACTATATATCTATATATGTATACATCCATATATTTGGGTAGAAATCCATAAAAATATATATCGATATATATTTATATAGATATTTATCTATACACAGAAACAGACAGATAGATAGATAGATAGATAGATAGATAGATAGATAGATAGATAGATAGATAGATAGATAGATAGATTGATAGAAAGACTGTATGCAATAACCCTGGATGTCTGACAGTTGAAGCAGACTGGTGATGTCATTAAGGCTCTATTATGACACGTACAGCTTGGAACCATAACTACTACAGCCCGGCAGCCATTTATAGCCAGTCTCCATTGGAGATGGAAGTGGGCAGAAATGTACTGGCCTATCTTCCCAAGACGCCACAGCAGCCGGACAAATTGTATGTTCGACAGAATGGCTGTTTTATTCAGCCCATAAGGGTGACTACCCACTACAGGTTTTTTTTTTTCACTGCGAAATTCGTAGCAGTTTTTTTTCTGCAGGGGTCTATGGGAATTGTAATGTTAAAATCGAAATCACGCAAATTCGCAATTTACCGCGAAATCGCGATTTTAACATTACAAGTCCCATAGACTCCTGCAGAAAAAAAACCGCTGCGAATTTCGCAGTGAAAAAAAACTGTAGTGGGTAGTCATCCTAAGGGGGAAACGGCGGCCTACAAAATCTGATTGGTCGCTGCTGCCACCATTTATGAAAAGGTCGGCTCAGTTCTTCCATGGATAAGAATAAGGTAGGTACATAGGCAGGCAGGTAGGTTCAGTTTTTGTAGGTTGAGGAATGCTTATGGGCAAGGCCTTATGTCTGAACGCTGGCGCATGAAATGGCACAGAGGCCCGGCCCTGTGCATTCACTGATTATTGCCGTCAGCTGCTGTCTGCTTTCAAGCATGAATCAGGGGCTTCACACTTATCAACTGGCTTTGATTGTGGGTCACGCAGGTTGGTTGCAATGCCCTAGTATAAACGATACCTGGAACACAAGCCAGTCCTCAGGATGCATTCTAACTCAAGAGTACGATCACGTTGTGCCTGACCAATGTTTCCATCTTGGGTAATAGCACAGTCCTAAGCGATATGGAGTGGAGTTGGCATATGAGCTGGTCTGTGGTTTTGCTTCCAACAGTTTCTACCGCACGCAGATGCTCGGTGGATACAATGTTGCGCGCTGGGGAAAACCCCAGGAATAATCCACAGCAGGCAGGCAAGCAAAGTATAAATAAGGGGGGGATTGGTTAGCTGCCTGCAACTCTTGCTTGTACCCGAATAAGGTTTTGCCTGCAACGCGGCCTTGTACTGCTTGAGGCGACGTGACATTCATGCACAAGGCACAGGTGCTGGCAGGTTTCTGCGGGCACCCACAGTGCAGCGTTGCATTCTTGAAACCGTTGCTTGACCCTTTCCCTAAAATCAGGAAGATTCGCTTACACCTCTTATGGCTTATAATAGCCGTCTCCTGGGATAACAATAGCAATACTGAGAAGAATGAAAATAAAACGCATCATAGGCTGAAGAAATTAAACGCTCGGCACGTCTTTTCTTCAGCCTTACATGACTATATATCTATATATGTATACATCCATATATTTGGGTAGAAATCCATAAAAATATATATCGATATATATTTATATAGATATTTATCTATACACAGAAACAGACAGATAGATAGATAGATAGATAGATAGATAGATAGATAGATAGATAGATAGATAGATAGATAGATTGATAGAAAGACTGTATGCAATAACCCTGGATGTCTGACAGTTGAAGCAGACTGGTGATGTCATTAAGGCTCTATTATGACACGTACAGCTTGGAACCATAACTACTACAGCCCGGCAGCCATTTATAGCCAGTCTCCATTGGAGATGGAAGTGGGCAGAAATGTACTGGCCTATCTTCCCAAGACGCCACAGCAGCCGGACAAATTGTATGTTCGACAGAATGGCTGTTTTATTCAGCCCATAAGGGTGACTACCCACTACAGGTTTTTTTTTCACTGCGAAATTCGTAGCAGTTTTTTTTCTGCAGGGGTCTATGGGACTTGTAATGTTAAAATCGAAATCACGCAAAATCGCAATTTACCGCAAAATCGCGATTTTAACATTACAAGTCCCATAGACCCCTGCAGAAAAAAAAAAAAGCTGCGAATTTCGCAGTGAAAAAAAACTGTAGTGAGTAGTCACCCTAAGGGGGAAACGGCGGCCTACAAAATCTGATTGGTCGCTGCTGCCACCATTTATGAAAAGGTCGGCTCAGTTCTTCCATGGATAAGAATAAGGTAGGTACATAGGCAGGCAGGTATGTTCAGTTTTTGTAGGTTGAGGAATGCTTATGGGCAAGGCCTTATGTCTGAACGCTGGCGCATGAAATGGCACAGAGGCCCGGCCCTGTGCATTCACTGATTATTGCCGTCAGCTGCTGTCTGCTTTCAAGCATGAATCAGGGGCTTGACACTTATCAACTGGCTTTGATTGTGGGTCACGCAGGTTGGTTGCAATGCCCTAGTATAAACGATACCTGGAACACAAGCCAGTCCTCAGGATGCATTCTAACTCAAGAGCACGATCACGTTGTGCCTGACCAATGTTTCCATCTTGGGTAGTAGCACAGTCCTAAGCGATATGGAGTGGAGTTGGCATATGAGCTGGTCTGTGGTTTTGCTTCCAACAGTTTCTACCGCACGCAGATGCTCAGTGGATACAATGTTGCGCGCTGGGGAAAACCCCAGGAATAATCCACAGCAGGCAGGCAAGCAAAGTATAAATAAGGGGGGGATTGGTTAGCTGCCTGCAACTCTTGCTTGTACCCGAATAAGGTTTTGCCTGCAACGCGGCCTTGTACTGCTTGAGGCGACGTGACATTCATGCACAAGGCACAGGTGCTGACAGGTTTCTGCGGGCACCCACAGTGCAGCGTTGCATTCTTGAAACCGTTGCTTGACCCTTTCCCTAAAATCAGGAAGATTCGCTTACACCTCTTATGGCTTATAATAGCCGTCTCCTGGGATAACAATAGCAATACTGAGAAGAATGAAAATAAAACGCATCATAGGCTGAAGAAATTAAACGCTCGGCACGTCTTTTCTTCAGCCTTACATGACTATATATCTATATATGTATACATCCATATATTTGGGTAGAAATCCATAAAAATATATATCGATATATATTTATATAGATATTTATCTATACACAGAAACAGACAGATAGATAGATAGATAGATAGATAGATAGATAGATAGATAGATAGATAGATTGATAGAAAGACTGTATGCAATAACCCTGGATGTCTGACAGTTGAAGCAGACTGGTGATGTCATTAAGGCTCTATTATGACACGTACAGCTTGGAACCATAACTACTACAGCCCGGCAGCCATTTATAGCCAGTCTCCATTGGAGATGGAAGTGGGCAGAAATGTACTGGCCTATCTTCCCAAGACGCCACAGCAGCCGGACAAATTGTATGTTCGACAGAATGGCTGTTTTATTCAGCCCATAAGGGTGACTACCCACTACAGGTTTTTTTTTTTCACTGCGAAATTCGTAGCAGTTTTTTTTCTGCAGGGGTCTATGGGAATTGTAATGTTAAAATCGAAATCACGCAAATTCGCAATTTACCGCGAAATCGCGATTTTAACATTACAAGTCCCATAGACTCCTGCAGAAAAAAAACCGCTGCGAATTTCGCAGTGAAAAAAAACTGTAGTGGGTAGTCATCCTAAGGGGGAAACGGCGGCCTACAAAATCTGATTGGTCGCTGCTGCCACCATTTATGAAAAGGTCGGCTCAGTTCTTCCATGGATAAGAATAAGGTCGGTACATAGGCAGGCAGGTAGGTTCAGTTTTTGTAGGTTGAGGAATGCTTATGGGCAAGGCCTTATGTCTGAACGCTGGCGCATGAAATGGCAGAGAGGCCCGGCCCTGTGCATTCACTGATTATTGCCGTCAGCTGCTGTCTGCTTTCAAGCATGAATCAGGGGCTTCACACTTATCAACTGGCTTTGATTGTGGGTCACGCAGGTTGGTTGCAATGCCCTAGTATAAACGATACCTGGAACACAAGCCAGTCCTCAGGATGCATTCTAACTCAAGAGTACGATCACGTTGTGCCTGACCAATGTTTCCATCTTGGGTAATAGCACAGTCCTAAGCGATATGGAGTGGAGTTGGCATATGAGCTGGTCTGTGGTTTTGCTTCCAACAGTTTCTACCGCACGCAGATGCTCGGTGGATACAATGTTGCGCGCTGGGGAAAACCCCAGGAATAATCCACAGCAGGCAGGCAAGCAAAGTATAAATAAGGGGGGGATTGGTTAGCTGCCTGCAACTCTTGCTTGTACCCGAATAAGGTTTTGCCTGCAACGCGGCCTTGTACTGCTTGAGGCGACGTGACATTCATGCACAAGGCACAGGTGCTGGCAGGTTTCTGCGGGCACCCACAGTGCAGCGTTGCATTCTTGAAACCGTTGCTTGACCCTTTCCCTAAAATCAGGAAGATTCGCTTACACCTCTTATGGCTTATAATAGCCGTCTCCTGGGATAACAATAGCAATACTGAGAAGAATGAAAATAAAACGCATCATAGGCTGAAGAAATTAAACGCTCGGCACGTCTTTTCTTCAGCCTTACATGACTATATATCTATATATGTATACATCCATATATTTGGGTAGAAATCCATAAAAATATATATCGATATATATTTATATAGATATTTATCTATACACAGAAACAGACAGATAGATAGATAGATAGATAGATAGATAGATAGATTGATAGAAAGACTGTATGCAATAACCCTGGATGTCTGACAGTTGAAGCAGACTGGTGATGTCATTAAGGCTCTATTATGACACGTACAGCTTGGAACCATAACTACTACAGCCCGGCAGCCATTTATAGCCAGTCTCCATTGGAGATGGAAGTGGGCAGAAATGTACTGGCCTATCTTCCCAAGACGCCACAGCAGCCGGACAAATTGTATGTTCGACAGAATGGCTGTTTTATTCAGCCCATAAGGGTGACTACCCACTACAGGTTTTTTTTTCACTGCGAAATTCGTAGCAGTTTTTTTTCTGCAGGGGTCTATGGGACTTGTAATGTTAAAATCGAAATCACGCAAAATCGCAATTTACCGCAAAATCGCGATTTTAACATTACAAGTCCCATAGACCCCTGCAGAAAAAAAAAAAAGCTGCGAATTTCGCAGTGAAAAAAAACTGTAGTGAGTAGTCACCCTAAGGGGGAAACGGCGGCCTACAAAATCTGATTGGTCGCTGCTGCCACCATTTATGAAAAGGTCGGCTCAGTTCTTCCATGGATAAGAATAAGGTAGGTACATAGGCAGGCAGGTAGGTTCAGTTTTTGTAGGTTGAGGAATGCTTATGGGCAAGGCCTTATGTCTGAACGCTGGCGCATGAAATGGCACAGAGGCCCGGCCCTGTGCATTCACTGATTATTGCCGTCAGCTGCTGTCTGCTTTCAAGCATGAATCAGGGGCTTGACACTTATCAACTGGCTTTGATTGTGGGTCACGCAGGTTGGTTGCAATGCCCTAGTATAAACGATACCTGGAACACAAGCCAGTCCTCAGGATGCATTCTAACTCAAGAGCACGATCACGTTGTGCCTGACCAATGTTTCCATCTTGGGTAGTAGCACAGTCCTAAGCGATATGGAGTGGAGTTGGCATATGAGCTGGTCTGTGGTTTTGCTTCCAACAGTTTCTACCGCACGCAGATGCTCAGTGGATACAATGTTGCGCGCTGGGGAAAACCCCAGGAATAATCCACAGCAGGCAGGCAAGCAAAGTATAAATAAGGGGGGGATTGGTTAGCTGCCTGCAACTCTTGCTTGTACCCGAATAAGGTTTTGCCTGCAACGCGGCCTTGTACTGCTTGAGGCGACGTGACATTCATGCACAAGGCACAGGTGCTGACAGGTTTCTGCGGGCACCCACAGTGCAGCGTTGCATTCTTGAAACCGTTGCTTGACCCTTTCCCTAAAATCAGGAAGATTCGCTTACACCTCTTATGGCTTATAATAGCCGTCTCCTGGGATAACAATAGCAATACTGAGAAGAATGAAAATAAAACGCATCATAGGCTGAAGAAATTAAACGCTCGGCACGTCTTTTCTTCAGCCTTACATGACTATATATCTATATATGTATACATCCATATATTTGGGTAGAAATCCATAAAAATATATATCGATATATATTTATATAGATATTTATCTATACACAGAAACAGACAGATAGATAGATAGATAGATAGATAGATAGATAGATAGATAGATAGATAGATAGATAGATAGATTGATAGAAAGACTGTATGCAATAACCCTGGATGTCTGACAGTTGAAGCAGACTGGTGATGTCATTAAGGCTCTATTATGACACGTACAGCTTGGAACCATAACTACTACAGCCCGGCAGCCATTTATAGCCAGTCTCCATTGGAGATGGAAGTGGGCAGAAATGTACTGGCCTATCTTCCCAAGACGCCACAGCAGCCGGACAAATTGTATGTTCGACAGAATGGCTGTTTTATTCAGCCCATAAGGGTGACTACCCACTACAGGTTTTTTTTTTTCACTGCGAAATTCGTAGCAGTTTTTTTTCTGCAGGGGTCTATGGGAATTGTAATGTTAAAATCGAAATCACGCAAATTCGCAATTTACCGCGAAATCGCGATTTTAACATTACAAGTCCCATAGACTCCTGCAGAAAAAAAACCGCTGCGAATTTCGCAGTGAAAAAAAACTGTAGTGGGTAGTCATCCTAAGGGGGAAACGGCGGCCTACAAAATCTGATTGGTCGCTGCTGCCACCATTTATGAAAAGGTCGGCTCAGTTCTTCCATGGATAAGAATAAGGTCGGTACATAGGCAGGCAGGTAGGTTCAGTTTTTGTAGGTTGAGGAATGCTTATGGGCAAGGCCTTATGTCTGAACGCTGGCGCATGAAATGGCAGAGAGGCCCGGCCCTGTGCATTCACTGATTATTGCCGTCAGCTGCTGTCTGCTTTCAAGCATGAATCAGGGGCTTCACACTTATCAACTGGCTTTGATTGTGGGTCACGCAGGTTGGTTGCAATGCCCTAGTATAAACGATACCTGGAACACAAGCCAGTCCTCAGGATGCATTCTAACTCAAGAGTACGATCACGTTGTGCCTGACCAATGTTTCCATCTTGGGTAATAGCACAGTCCTAAGCGATATGGAGTGGAGTTGGCATATGAGCTGGTCTGTGGTTTTGCTTCCAACAGTTTCTACCGCACGCAGATGCTCGGTGGATACAATGTTGCGCGCTGGGGAAAACCCCAGGAATAATCCACAGCAGGCAGGCAAGCAAAGTATAAATAAGGGGGGGATTGGTTAGCTGCCTGCAACTCTTGCTTGTACCCGAATAAGGTTTTGCCTGCAACGCGGCCTTGTACTGCTTGAGGCGACGTGACATTCATGCACAAGGCACAGGTGCTGGCAGGTTTCTGCGGGCACCCACAGTGCAGCGTTGCATTCTTGAAACCGTTGCTTGACCCTTTCCCTAAAATCAGGAAGATTCGCTTACACCTCTTATGGCTTATAATAGCCGTCTCCTGGGATAACAATAGCAATACTGAGAAGAATGAAAATAAAACGCATCATAGGCTGAAGAAATTAAACGCTCGGCACGTCTTTTCTTCAGCCTTACATGACTATATATCTATATATGTATACATCCATATATTTGGGTAGAAATCCATAAAAATATATATCGATATATATTTATATAGATATTTATCTATACACAGAAACAGACAGATAGATAGATAGATAGATAGATAGATAGATAGATAGATAGATAGATTGATAGAAAGACTGTATGCAATAACCCTGGATGTCTGACAGTTGAAGCAGACTGGTGATGTCATTAAGGCTCTATTATGACACGTACAGCTTGGAACCATAACTACTACAGCCCGGCAGCCATTTATAGCCAGTCTCCATTGGAGATGGAAGTGGGCAGAAATGTACTGGCCTATCTTCCCAAGACGCCACAGCAGCCGGACAAATTGTATGTTCGACAGAATGGCTGTTTTATTCAGCCCATAAGGGTGACTACCCACTACAGGTTTTTTTTTTTCACTGCGAAATTCGTAGCAGTTTTTTTTCTGCAGGGGTCTATGGGAATTGTAATGTTAAAATCGAAATCACGCAAATTCGCAATTTACCGCGAAATCGCGATTTTAACATTACAAGTCCCATAGACTCCTGCAGAAAAAAAACCGCTGCGAATTTCGCAGTGAAAAAAAACTGTAGTGGGTAGTCATCCTAAGGGGGAAACGGCGGCCTACAAAATCTGATTGGTCGCTGCTGCCACCATTTATGAAAAGGTCGGCTCAGTTCTTCCATGGATAAGAATAAGGTCGGTACATAGGCAGGCAGGTAGGTTCAGTTTTTGTAGGTTGAGGAATGCTTATGGGCAAGGCCTTATGTCTGAACGCTGGCGCATGAAATGGCAGAGAGGCCCGGCCCTGTGCATTCACTGATTATTGCCGTCAGCTGCTGTCTGCTTTCAAGCATGAATCAGGGGCTTCACACTTATCAACTGGCTTTGATTGTGGGTCACGCAGGTTGGTTGCAATGCCCTAGTATAAACGATACCTGGAACACAAGCCAGTCCTCAGGATGCATTCTAACTCAAGAGTACGATCACGTTGTGCCTGACCAATGTTTCCATCTTGGGTAATAGCACAGTCCTAAGCGATATGGAGTGGAGTTGGCATATGAGCTGGTCTGTGGTTTTGCTTCCAACAGTTTCTACCGCACGCAGATGCTCGGTGGATACAATGTTGCGCGCTGGGGAAAACCCCAGGAATAATCCACAGCAGGCAGGCAAGCAAAGTATAAATAAGGGGGGGATTGGTTAGCTGCCTGCAACTCTTGCTTGTACCCGAATAAGGTTTTGCCTGCAACGCGGCCTTGTACTGCTTGAGGCGACGTGACATTCATGCACAAGGCACAGGTGCTGGCAGGTTTCTGCGGGCACCCACAGTGCAGCGTTGCATTCTTGAAACCGTTGCTTGACCCTTTCCCTAAAATCAGGAAGATTCGCTTACACCTCTTATGGCTTATAATAGCCGTCTCCTGGGATAACAATAGCAATACTGAGAAGAATGAAAATAAAACGCATCATAGGCTGAAGAAATTAAACGCTCGGCACGTCTTTTCTTCAGCCTTACATGACTATATATCTATATATGTATACATCCATATATTTGGGTAGAAATCCATAAAAATATATATCGATATATATTTATATAGATATTTATCTATACACAGAAACAGACAGATAGATAGATAGATAGATAGATAGATAGATAGATAGATAGATAGATAGATTGATAGAAAGACTGTATGCAATAACCCTGGATGTCTGACAGTTGAAGCAGACTGGTGATGTCATTAAGGCTCTATTATGACACGTACAGCTTGGAACCATAACTACTACAGCCCGGCAGCCATTTATAGCCAGTCTCCATTGGAGATGGAAGTGGGCAGAAATGTACTGGCCTATCTTCCCAAGACGCCACAGCAGCCGGACAAATTGTATGTTCGACAGAATGGCTGTTTTATTCAGCCCATAAGGGTGACTACCCACTACAGGTTTTTTTTTCACTGCGAAATTCGTAGCAGTTTTTTTTCTGCAGGGGTCTATGGGACTTGTAATGTTAAAATCGAAATCACGCAAAATCGCAATTTACCGCAAAATCGCGATTTTAACATTACAAGTCCCATAGACCCCTGCAGAAAAAAAAAAAAGCTGCGAATTTCGCAGTGAAAAAAAACTGTAGTGAGTAGTCACCCTAAGGGGGAAACGGCGGCCTACAAAATCTGATTGGTCGCTGCTGCCACCATTTATGAAAAGGTCGGCTCAGTTCTTCCATGGATAAGAATAAGGTAGGTACATAGGCAGGCAGGTAGGTTCAGTTTTTGTAGGTTGAGGAATGCTTATGGGCAAGGCCTTATGTCTGAACGCTGGCGCATGAAATGGCACAGAGGCCCGGCCCTGTGCATTCACTGATTATTGCCGTCAGCTGCTGTCTGCTTTCAAGCATGAATCAGGGGCTTGACACTTATCAACTGGCTTTGATTGTGGGTCACGCAGGTTGGTTGCAATGCCCTAGTATAAACGATACCTGGAACACAAGCCAGTCCTCAGGATGCATTCTAACTCAAGAGCACGATCACGTTGTGCCTGACCAATGTTTCCATCTTGGGTAGTAGCACAGTCCTAAGCGATATGGAGTGGAGTTGGCATATGAGCTGGTCTGTGGTTTTGCTTCCAACAGTTTCTACCGCACGCAGATGCTCAGTGGATACAATGTTGCGCGCTGGGGAAAACCCCAGGAATAATCCACAGCAGGCAGGCAAGCAAAGTATAAATAAGGGGGGGATTGGTTAGCTGCCTGCAACTCTTGCTTGTACCCGAATAAGGTTTTGCCTGCAACGCGGCCTTGTACTGCTTGAGGCGACGTGACATTCATGCACAAGGCACAGGTGCTGACAGGTTTCTGCGGGCACCCACAGTGCAGCGTTGCATTCTTGAAACCGTTGCTTGACCCTTTCCCTAAAATCAGGAAGATTCGCTTACACCTCTTATGGCTTATAATAGCCGTCTCCTGGGATAACAATAGCAATACTGAGAAGAATGAAAATAAAACGCATCATAGGCTGAAGAAATTAAACGCTCGGCACGTCTTTTCTTCAGCCTTACATGACTATATATCTATATATGTATACATCCATATATTTGGGTAGAAATCCATAAAAATATATATCGATATATATTTATATAGATATTTATCTATACACAGAAACAGACAGATAGATAGATAGATAGATAGATAGATAGATAGATAGATAGATAGATAGATAGATTGATAGAAAGACTGTATGCAATAACCCTGGATGTCTGACAGTTGAAGCAGACTGGTGATGTCATTAAGGCTCTATTATGACACGTACAGCTTGGAACCATAACTACTACAGCCCGGCAGCCATTTATAGCCAGTCTCCATTGGAGATGGAAGTGGGCAGAAATGTACTGGCCTATCTTCCCAAGACGCCACAGCAGCCGGACAAATTGTATGTTCGACAGAATGGCTGTTTTATTCAGCCCATAAGGGTGACTACCCACTACAGGTTTTTTTTTCACTGCGAAATTCGTAGCAGTTTTTTTTCTGCAGGGGTCTATGGGACTTGTAATGTTAAAATCGAAATCACGCAAAATCGCAATTTACCGCAAAATCGCGATTTTAACATTACAAGTCCCATAGACCCCTGCAGAAAAAAAAAAAGCTGCGAATTTCGCAGTGAAAAAAAACTGTAGTGAGTAGTCACCCTAAGGGGGAAACGGCGGCCTACAAAATCTGATTGGTCGCTGCTGCCACCATTTATGAAAAGGTCGGCTCAGTTCTTCCATGGATAAGAATAAGGTAGGTACATAGGCAGGCAGGTAGGTTCAGTTTTTGTAGGTTGAGGAATGCTTATGGGCAAGGCCTTATGTCTGAACGCTGGCGCATGAAATGGCACAGAGGCCCGGCCCTGTGCATTCACTGATTATTGCCGTCAGCTGCTGTCTGCTTTCAAGCATGAATCAGGGGCTTGACACTTATCAACTGGCTTTGATTGTGGGTCACGCAGGTTGGTTGCAATGCCCTAGTATAAACGATACCTGGAACACAAGCCAGTCCTCAGGATGCATTCTAACTCAAGAGCACGATCACGTTGTGCCTGACCAATGTTTCCATCTTGGGTAGTAGCACAGTCCTAAGCGATATGGAGTGGAGTTGGCATATGAGCTGGTCTGTGGTTTTGCTTCCAACAGTTTCTACCGCACGCAGATGCTCAGTGGATACAATGTTGCGCGCTGGGGAAAACCCCAGGAATAATCCACAGCAGGCAGGCAAGCAAAGTATAAATAAGGGGGGGATTGGTTAGCTGCCTGCAACTCTTGCTTGTACCCGAATAAGGTTTTGCCTGCAACGCGGCCTTGTACTGCTTGAGGCGACGTGACATTCATGCACAAGGCACAGGTGCTGACAGGTTTCTGCGGGCACCCACAGTGCAGCGTTGCATT
Source organism: Eleutherodactylus coqui (assembly GCF_035609145.1). Lineage (NCBI taxonomy): Eukaryota > Metazoa > Chordata > Amphibia > Anura > Eleutherodactylidae > Eleutherodactylus > Eleutherodactylus coqui. The sequence goes on from NW_027102405.1 coordinate 220,440, forward strand.
CTTGAAACCGTTGCTTGACCCTTTCCCTAAAATCAGGAAGATTCGCTTACACCTCTTATGGCTTATAATAGCCGTCTCCTGGGATAACAATAGCAATACTGAGAAGAATGAAAATAAAACGCATCATAGGCTGAAGAAATTAAACGCTCGGCACGTCTTTTCTTCAGCCTTACATGACTATATATCTATATATGTATACATCCATATATTTGGGTAGAAATCCATAAAAATATATATCGATATATATGCATTTCTATATATTTATATAGATATTTATCTATACACAGAAACAGATAGATAGATAGATAGATAGATAGATAGATAGATAGATAGATAGATTGATAGAAAGACTGTATGCAATAACCCTGGATGTCTGACAGTTGAAGCTGACTGGTGATGTCATTAAGACTCTATTATGACACGTACAGCTTGGAAGCATAAATACTACAGCACGGCAGCCATTTATAGCCAGTCTCCATTGGAGATGGAAGTGGGCAGGAATGTACTGGCCTATCTTCCCAAGACGCCACAGCAGCCGGACAAATTGTATGTTCGACAGAATGGCTGTTTTATTCAGCCCATAAGGGTGACTACCCACTACAGGTTTTTTTTTTTTCACTGCGAAATTCGTAGCAGTTTTTTTTCTGCAGGGGTCTATGGGAATTGTAATGTTAAAATCGAAATCACGCAAATTCGCAATTTACCGCGAAATCGCGATTTTAACATTACAAGTCCCATAGACTCCTGCAGAAAAAAAACCGCTGCGAATTTCGCAGTGAAAAAAAACTGTAGTGGGTAGTCATCCTAAGGGGGAAACGGCGGCCTACAAAATCTGATTGGTCGCTGCTGCCACCATTTATGAAAAGGTCGGCTCAGTTCTTCCATGGATAAGAATAAGGTCGGTACATAGGCAGGCAGGTAGGTTCAGTTTTTGTAGGTTGAGGAATGCTTATGGGCAAGGCCATATGTCTGAACGCTGGCGCATGAAATGGCAGAGAGGCCCGGCCCTGTGCATTCACTGATTATTGCCGTCAGCTGCTGTCTGCTTTCAAGCATGAATCAGGGGCTTCACACTTATCAACTGGCTTTGATTGTGGGTCACGCAGGTTGGTTGCAATGCCCTAGTATAAACGATACCTGGAACACAAGCCAGTCCTCAGGATGCATTCTAACTCAAGAGCACGATCACGTTGTGCCTGACCAATGTTTCCATCTTGGGTAGTAGCACAGTCCTAAGCGATATGGAGTGGAGTTGGCATATGAGCTGGTCTGTGGTTTTGCTTCCAACAGTTTCTACCGCACGCAGATGCTCAGTGGATACAATGTTGCGCGCTGGGGAAAACCCCAGGAATAATCCACAGCAGGCAGGCAAGCAAAGTATAAATAAGGGGGGGATTGGTTAGCTGCCTGCAACTCTTGCTTGTACCCGAATAAGGTTTTGCCTGCAACGCGGCCTTGTACTGCTTGAGGCTACGTGACATTCATGCACAAGGCACAGGTGCTGACAGGTTTCTGCGGGCACCCACAGTGCAGCGTTGCATTCTTGAAACCGTTGCTTGACCCTTTCCCTAAAATCAGGAAGATTCGCTTACACCTCTTATGGCTTATAATAGCCGTCTCCTGGGATAACAATAGCAATACTGAGAAGAATGAAAATAAAACGCGTCATAGGCTGAAGAAATTAAACGCTCGGCACGTCTTTTCTTCAGCCTTACATGACTATATATCTATATATGTATACATCCATATATTTGGGTAGAAATCCATAAAAATATATATCGATATATATTTATATAGATATTTATCTATACACAGAAACAGACAGATAGATAGATAGATAGATAGATAGATAGATAGATAGATAGATAGATTGATAGAAAGACTGTATGCAATAACCCTGGATGTCTGACAGTTGAAGCAGACTGGTGATGTCATTAAGGCTCTATTATGACACGTACAGCTTGGAACCATAACTACTACAGCCCGGCAGCCATTTATAGCCAGTCTCCATTGGAGATGGAAGTGGGCAGAAATGTACTGGCCTATCTTCCCAAGACGCCACAGCAGCCGGACAAATTGTATGTTCGACAGAATGGCTGTTTTATTCAGCCCATAAGGGTGACTACCCACTACAGGTTTTTTTTTTTCACTGCGAAATTCGTAGCAGTTTTTTTTCTGCAGGGGTCTATGGGAATTGTAATGTTAAAATCGAAATCACGCAAATTCGCAATTTACCGCGAAATCGCGATTTTAACATTACAAGTCCCATAGACTCCTGCAGAAAAAAAACCGCTGCGAATTTCGCAGTGAAAAAAAACTGTAGTGGGTAGTCATCCTAAGGGGGAAACGGCGGCCTACAAAATCTGATTGGTCGCTGCTGCCACCATTTATGAAAAGGTCGGCTCAGTTCTTCCATGGATAAGAATAAGGTCGGTACATAGGCAGGCAGGTAGGTTCAGTTTTTGTAGGTTGAGGAATGCTTATGGGCAAGGCCTTATGTCTGAACGCTGGCGCATGAAATGGCAGAGAGGCCCGGCCCTGTGCATTCACTGATTATTGCCGTCAGCTGCTGTCTGCTTTCAAGCATGAATCAGGGGCTTCACACTTATCAACTGGCTTTGATTGTGGGTCACGCAGGTTGGTTGCAATGCCCTAGTATAAACGATACCTGGAACACAAGCCAGTCCTCAGGATGCATTCTAACTCAAGAGTACGATCACGTTGTGCCTGACCAATGTTTCCATCTTGGGTAATAGCACAGTCCTAAGCGATATGGAGTGGAGTTGGCATATGAGCTGGTCTGTGGTTTTGCTTCCAACAGTTTCTACCGCACGCAGATGCTCGGTGGATACAATGTTGCGCGCTGGGGAAAACCCCAGGAATAATCCACAGCAGGCAGGCAAGCAAAGTATAAATAAGGGGGGGATTGGTTAGCTGCCTGCAACTCTTGCTTGTACCCGAATAAGGTTTTGCCTGCAACGCGGCCTTGTACTGCTTGAGGCGACGTGACATTCATGCACAAGGCACAGGTGCTGGCAGGTTTCTGCGGGCACCCACAGTGCAGCGTTGCATTCTTGAAACCGTTGCTTGACCCTTTCCCTAAAATCAGGAAGATTCGCTTACACCTCTTATGGCTTATAATAGCCGTCTCCTGGGATAACAATAGCAATACTGAGAAGAATGAAAATAAAACGCATCATAGGCTGAAGAAATTAAACGCTCGGCACGTCTTTTCTTCAGCCTTACATGACTATATATCTATATATGTATACATCCATATATTTGGGTAGAAATCCATAAAAATATATATCGATATATATTTATATAGATATTTATCTATACACAGAAACAGACAGATAGATAGATAGATAGATAGATAGATAGATAGATAGATAGATAGATAGATTGATAGAAAGACTGTATGCAATAACCCTGGATGTCTGACAGTTGAAGCAGACTGGTGATGTCATTAAGGCTCTATTATGACACGTACAGCTTGGAACCATAACTACTACAGCCCGGCAGCCATTTATAGCCAGTCTCCATTGGAGATGGAAGTGGGCAGAAATGTACTGGCCTATCTTCCCAAGACGCCACAGCAGCCGGACAAATTGTATGTTCGACAGAATGGCTGTTTTATTCAGCCCATAAGGGTGACTACCCACTACAGGTTTTTTTTTCACTGCGAAATTCGTAGCAGTTTTTTTTCTGCAGGGGTCTATGGGACTTGTAATGTTAAAATCGAAATCACGCAAAATCGCAATTTACCGCAAAATCGCGATTTTAACATTACAAGTCCCATAGACCCCTGCAGAAAAAAAAAAAAGCTGCGAATTTCGCAGTGAAAAAAAACTGTAGTGAGTAGTCACCCTAAGGGGGAAACGGCGGCCTACAAAATCTGATTGGTCGCTGCTGCCACCATTTATGAAAAGGTCGGCTCAGTTCTTCCATGGATAAGAATAAGGTAGGTACATAGGCAGGCAGGTAGGTTCAGTTTTTGTAGGTTGAGGAATGCTTATGGGCAAGGCCTTATGTCTGAACGCTGGCGCATGAAATGGCAGAGAGGCCCGGCCCTGTGCATTCACTGATTATTGCCGTCAGCTGCTGTCTGCTTTCAAGCATGAATCAGGGGCTTCACACTTATCAACTGGCTTTGATTGTGGGTCACGCAGGTTGGTTGCAATGCCCTAGTATAAACGATACCTGGAACACAAGCCAGTCCTCAGGATGCATTCTAACTCAAGAGCACGATCACGTTGTGCCTGACCAATGTTTCCATCTTGGGTAGTAGCACAGTCCTAAGCGATATGGAGTGGAGTTGGCATATGAGCTGGTCTGTGGTTTTGCTTCCAACAGTTTCTACCGCACGCAGATGCTCAGTGGATACAATGTTGCGCGCTGGGGAAAACCCCAGGAATAATCCACAGCAGGCAGGCAAGCAAAGTATAAATAAGGGGGGGATTGGTTAGCTGCCTGCAACTCTTGCTTGTACCCGAATAAGGTTTTGCCTGCAACGCGGCCTTGTACTGCTTGAGGCTACGTGACATTCATGCACAAGGCACAGGTGCTGACAGGTTTCTGCGGGCACCCACAGTGCAGCGTTGCATTCTTGAAACCGTTGCTTGACCCTTTCCCTAAAATCAGGAAGATTCGCTTACACCTCTTATGGCTTATAATAGCCGTCTCCTGGGATAACAATAGCAATACTGAGAAGAATGAAAATAAAACGCGTCATAGGCTGAAGAAATTAAACGCTCGGCACGTCTTTTCTTCAGCCTTACATGACTATATATCTATATATGTATACATCCATATATTTGGGTAGAAATCCATAAAAATATATATCGATATATATTTATATAGATATTTATCTATACACAGAAACAGACAGATAGATAGATAGATAGATAGATAGATAGATAGATAGATAGATTGATAGAAAGACTGTATGCAATAACCCTGGATGTCTGACAGTTGAAGCAGACTGGTGATGTCATTAAGGCTCTATTATGACACGTACAGCTTGGAACCATAACTACTACAGCCCGGCAGCCATTTATAGCCAGTCTCCATTGGAGATGGAAGTGGGCAGAAATGTACTGGCCTATCTTCCCAAGACGCCACAGCAGCCGGACAAATTGTATGTTCGACAGAATGGCTGTTTTATTCAGCCCATAAGGGTGACTACCCACTACAGGTTTTTTTTTTTCACTGCGAAATTCGTAGCAGTTTTTTTTCTGCAGGGGTCTATGGGAATTGTAATGTTAAAATCGAAATCACGCAAATTCGCAATTTACCGCGAAATCGCGATTTTAACATTACAAGTCCCATAGACTCCTGCAGAAAAAAAACCGCTGCGAATTTCGCAGTGAAAAAAAACTGTAGTGGGTAGTCATCCTAAGGGGGAAACGGCGGCCTACAAAATCTGATTGGTCGCTGCTGCCACCATTTATGAAAAGGTCGGCTCAGTTCTTCCATGGATAAGAATAAGGTCGGTACATAGGCAGGCAGGTAGGTTCAGTTTTTGTAGGTTGAGGAATGCTTATGGGCAAGGCCTTATGTCTGAACGCTGGCGCATGAAATGGCAGAGAGGCCCGGCCCTGTGCATTCACTGATTATTGCCGTCAGCTGCTGTCTGCTTTCAAGCATGAATCAGGGGCTTCACACTTATCAACTGGCTTTGATTGTGGGTCACGCAGGTTGGTTGCAATGCCCTAGTATAAACGATACCTGGAACACAAGCCAGTCCTCAGGATGCATTCTAACTCAAGAGTACGATCACGTTGTGCCTGACCAATGTTTCCATCTTGGGTAATAGCACAGTCCTAAGCGATATGGAGTGGAGTTGGCATATGAGCTGGTCTGTGGTTTTGCTTCCAACAGTTTCTACCGCACGCAGATGCTCGGTGGATACAATGTTGCGCGCTGGGGAAAACCCCAGGAATAATCCACAGCAGGCAGGCAAGCAAAGTATAAATAAGGGGGGGATTGGTTAGCTGCCTGCAACTCTTGCTTGTACCCGAATAAGGTTTTGCCTGCAACGCGGCCTTGTACTGCTTGAGGCGACGTGACATTCATGCACAAGGCACAGGTGCTGGCAGGTTTCTGCGGGCACCCACAGTGCAGCGTTGCATTCTTGAAACCGTTGCTTGACCCTTTCCCTAAAATCAGGAAGATTCGCTTACACCTCTTATGGCTTATAATAGCCGTCTCCTGGGATAACAATAGCAATACTGAGAAGAATGAAAATAAAACGCATCATAGGCTGAAGAAATTAAACGCTCGGCACGTCTTTTCTTCAGCCTTACATGACTATATATCTATATATGTATACATCCATATATTTGGGTAGAAATCCATAAAAATATATATCGATATATATTTATATAGATATTTATCTATACACAGAAACAGACAGATAGATAGATAGATAGATAGATAGATAGATAGATAGATAGATAGATAGATAGATAGATTGATAGAAAGACTGTATGCAATAACCCTGGATGTCTGACAGTTGAAGCAGACTGGTGATGTCATTAAGGCTCTATTATGACACGTACAGCTTGGAACCATAACTACTACAGCCCGGCAGCCATTTATAGCCAGTCTCCATTGGAGATGGAAGTGGGCAGAAATGTACTGGCCTATCTTCCCAAGACGCCACAGCAGCCGGACAAATTGTATGTTCGACAGAATGGCTGTTTTATTCAGCCCATAAGGGTGACTACCCACTACAGGTTTTTTTTTCACTGCGAAATTCGTAGCAGTTTTTTTTCTGCAGGGGTCTATGGGACTTGTAATGTTAAAATCGAAATCACGCAAAATCGCAATTTACCGCAAAATCGCGATTTTAACATTACAAGTCCCATAGACCCCTGCAGAAAAAAAAAAAAGCTGCGAATTTCGCAGTGAAAAAAAACTGTAGTGAGTAGTCACCCTAAGGGGGAAACGGCGGCCTACAAAATCTGATTGGTCGCTGCTGCCACCATTTATGAAAAGGTCGGCTCAGTTCTTCCATGGATAAGAATAAGGTAGGTACATAGGCAGGCAGGTAGGTTCAGTTTTTGTAGGTTGAGGAATGCTTATGGGCAAGGCCTTATGTCTGAACGCTGGCGCATGAAATGGCACAGAGGCCCGGCCCTGTGCATTCACTGATTATTGCCGTCAGCTGCTGTCTGCTTTCAAGCATGAATCAGGGGCTTGACACTTATCAACTGGCTTTGATTGTGGGTCACGCAGGTTGGTTGCAATGCCCTAGTATAAACGATACCTGGAACACAAGCCAGTCCTCAGGATGCATTCTAACTCAAGAGCACGATCACGTTGTGCCTGACCAATGTTTCCATCTTGGGTAGTAGCACAGTCCTAAGCGATATGGAGTGGAGTTGGCATATGAGCTGGTCTGTGGTTTTGCTTCCAACAGTTTCTACCGCACGCAGATGCTCAGTGGATACAATGTTGCGCGCTGGGGAAAACCCCAGGAATAATCCACAGCAGGCAGGCAAGCAAAGTATAAATAAGGGGGGGATTGGTTAGCTGCCTGCAACTCTTGCTTGTACCCGAATAAGGTTTTGCCTGCAACGCGGCCTTGTACTGCTTGAGGCGACGTGACATTCATGCACAAGGCACAGGTGCTGACAGGTTTCTGCGGGCACCCACAGTGCAGCGTTGCATTCTTGAAACCGTTGCTTGACCCTTTCCCTAAAATCAGGAAGATTCGCTTACACCTCTTATGGCTTATAATAGCCGTCTCCTGGGATAACAATAGCAATACTGAGAAGAATGAAAATAAAACGCATCATAGGCTGAAGAAATTAAACGCTCGGCACGTCTTTTCTTCAGCCTTACATGACTATATATCTATATATGTATACATCCATATATTTGGGTAGAAATCCATAAAAATATATATCGATATATATGCATTTCTATATATTTATATAGATATTTATCTATACACAGAAACAGATAGATAGATAGATAGATAGATAGATAGATAGATAGATAGATTGATAGAAAGACTGTATGCAATAACCCTGGATGTCTGACAGTTGAAGCTGACTGGTGATGTCATTAAGACTCTATTATGACACGTACAGCTTGGAAGCATAAATACTACAGCACGGCAGCCATTTATAGCCAGTCTCCATTGGAGATGGAAGTGGGCAGGAATGTACTGGCCTATCTTCCCAAGACGCCACAGCAGCCGGACAAATTGTATGTTCGACAGAATGGCTGTTTTATTCAGCCCATAAGGGTGACTACCCACTACAGGTTTTTTTTTTTTCACTGCGAAATTCGTAGCAGTTTTTTTTCTGCAGGGGTCTATGGGAATTGTAATGTTAAAATCGAAATCACGCAAATTCGCAATTTACCGCGAAATCGCGATTTTAACATTACAAGTCCCATAGACTCCTGCAGAAAAAAAACCGCTGCGAATTTCGCAGTGAAAAAAAACTGTAGTGGGTAGTCATCCTAAGGGGGAAACGGCGGCCTACAAAATCTGATTGGTCGCTGCTGCCACCATTTATGAAAAGGTCGGCTCAGTTCTTCCATGGATAAGAATAAGGTCGGTACATAGGCAGGCAGGTAGGTTCAGTTTTTGTAGGTTGAGGAATGCTTATGGGCAAGGCCATATGTCTGAACGCTGGCGCATGAAATGGCAGAGAGGCCCGGCCCTGTGCATTCACTGATTATTGCCGTCAGCTGCTGTCTGCTTTCAAGCATGAATCAGGGGCTTCACACTTATCAACTGGCTTTGATTGTGGGTCACGCAGGTTGGTTGCAATGCCCTAGTATAAACGATACCTGGAACACAAGCCAGTCCTCAGGATGCATTCTAACTCAAGAGCACGATCACGTTGTGCCTGACCAATGTTTCCATCTTGGGTAGTAGCACAGTCCTAAGCGATATGGAGTGGAGTTGGCATATGAGCTGGTCTGTGGTTTTGCTTCCAACAGTTTCTACCGCACGCAGATGCTCAGTGGATACAATGTTGCGCGCTGGGGAAAACCCCAGGAATAATCCACAGCAGGCAGGCAAGCAAAGTATAAATAAGGGGGGGATTGGTTAGCTGCCTGCAACTCTTGCTTGTACCCGAATAAGGTTTTGCCTGCAACGCGGCCTTGTACTGCTTGAGGCGACGTGACATTCATGCACAAGGCACAGGTGCTGACAGGTTTCTGCGGGCACCCACAGTGCAGCGTTGCATTCTTGAAACCGTTGCTTGACCCTTTCCCTAAAATCAGGAAGATTCGCTTACACCTCTTATGGCTTATAATAGCCGTCTCCTGGGATAACAATAGCAATACTGAGAAGAATGAAAATAAAACGCATCATAGGCTGAAGAAATTAAACGCTCGGCACGTCTTTTCTTCAGCCTTACATGACTATATATCTATATATGTATACATCCATATATTTGGGTAGAAATCCATAAAAATATATATCGATATATATTTATATAGATATTTATCTATACACAGAAACAGACAGATAGATAGATAGATAGATAGATAGATAGATAGATAGATAGATAGATAGATAGATAGATAGATAGATAGATAGATAGATTGATAGAAAGACTGTATGCAATAACCCTGGATGTCTGACAGTTGAAGCAGACTGGTGATGTCATTAAGGCTCTATTATGACACGTACAGCTTGGAACCATAACTACTACAGCCCGGCAGCCATTTATAGCCAGTCTCCATTGGAGATGGAAGTGGGCAGAAATGTACTGGCCTATCTTCCCAAGACGCCACAGCAGCCGGACAAATTGTATGTTCGACAGAATGGCTGTTTTATTCAGCCCATAAGGGTGACTACCCACTACAGGTTTTTTTTTTTCACTGCGAAATTCGTAGCAGTTTTTTTTCTGCAGGGGTCTATGGGAATTGTAATGTTAAAATCGAAATCACGCAAATTCGCAATTTACCGCGAAATCGCGATTTTAACATTACAAGTCCCATAGACTCCTGCAGAAAAAAAACCGCTGCGAATTTCGCAGTGAAAAAAAACTGTAGTGGGTAGTCATCCTAAGGGGGAAACGGCGGCCTACAAAATCTGATTGGTCGCTGCTGCCACCATTTATGAAAAGGTCGGCTCAGTTCTTCCATGGATAAGAATAAGGTCGGTACATAGGCAGGCAGGTAGGTTCAGTTTTTGTAGGTTGAGGAATGCTTATGGGCAAGGCCTTATGTCTGAACGCTGGCGCATGAAATGGCAGAGAGGCCCGGCCCTGTGCATTCACTGATTATTGCCGTCAGCTGCTGTCTGCTTTCAAGCATGAATCAGGGGCTTCACACTTATCAACTGGCTTTGATTGTGGGTCACGCAGGTTGGTTGCAATGCCCTAGTATAAACGATACCTGGAACACAAGCCAGTCCTCAGGATGCATTCTAACTCAAGAGTACGATCACGTTGTGCCTGACCAATGTTTCCATCTTGGGTAATAGCACAGTCCTAAGCGATATGGAGTGGAGTTGGCATATGAGCTGGTCTGTGGTTTTGCTTCCAACAGTTTCTACCGCACGCAGATGCTCGGTGGATACAATGTTGCGCGCTGGGGAAAACCCCAGGAATAATCCACAGCAGGCAGGCAAGCAAAGTATAAATAAGGGGGGGGATTGGTTAGCTGCCTGCAACTCTTGCTTGTACCCGAATAAGGTTTTGCCTGCAACGCGGCCTTGTACTGCTTGAGGCGACGTGACATTCATGCACAAGGCACAGGTGCTGGCAGGTTTCTGCGGGCACCCACAGTGCAGCGTTGCATTCTTGAAACCGTTGCTTGACCCTTTCCCTAAAATCAGGAAGATTCGCTTACACCTCTTATGGCTTATAATAGCCGTCTCCTGGGATAACAATAGCAATACTGAGAAGAATGAAAATAAAACGCATCATAGGCTGAAGAAATTAAACGCTCGGCACGTCTTTTCTTCAGCCTTACATGACTATATATCTATATATGTATACATCCATATATTTGGGTAGAAATCCATAAAAATATATATCGATATATATTTATATAGATATTTATCTATACACAGAAACAGACAGATAGATAGATAGATAGATAGATAGATAGATAGATAGATAGATAGATAGATAGATAGATAGATAGATAGATAGATAGATAGATAGATAGATTGATAGAAAGACTGTATGCAATAACCCTGGATGTCTGACAGTTGAAGCAGACTGGTGATGTCATTAAGGCTCTATTATGACACGTACAGCTTGGAACCATAACTACTACAGCCCGGCAGCCATTTATAGCCAGTCTCCATTGGAGATGGAAGTGGGCAGAAATGTACTGGCCTATCTTCCCAAGACGCCACAGCAGCCGGACAAATTGTATGTTCGACAGAATGGCTGTTTTATTCAGCCCATAAGGGTGACTACCCACTACAGGTTTTTTTTTCACTGCGAAATTCGTAGCAGTTTTTTTTCTGCAGGGGTCTATGGGACTTGTAATGTTAAAATCGAAATCACGCAAAATCGCAATTTACCGCAAAATCGCGATTTTAACATTACAAGTCCCATAGACCCCTGCAGAAAAAAAAAAAAGCTGCGAATTTCGCAGTGAAAAAAAACTGTAGTGAGTAGTCACCCTAAGGGGGAAACGGCGGCCTACAAAATCTGATTGGTCGCTGCTGCCACCATTTATGAAAAGGTCGGCTCAGTTCTTCCATGGATAAGAATAAGGTAGGTACATAGGCAGGCAGGTAGGTTCAGTTTTTGTAGGTTGAGGAATGCTTATGGGCAAGGCCTTATGTCTGAACGCTGGCGCATGAAATGGCACAGAGGCCCGGCCCTGTGCATTCACTGATTATTGCCGTCAGCTGCTGTCTGCTTTCAAGCATGAATCAGGGGCTTGACACTTATCAACTGGCTTTGATTGTGGGTCACGCAGGTTGGTTGCAATGCCCTAGTATAAACGATACCTGGAACACAAGCCAGTCCTCAGGATGCATTCTAACTCAAGAGCACGATCACGTTGTGCCTGACCAATGTTTCCATCTTGGGTAGTAGCACAGTCCTAAGCGATATGGAGTGGAGTTGGCATATGAGCTGGTCTGTGGTTTTGCTTCCAACAGTTTCTACCGCACGCAGATGCTCAGTGGATACAATGTTGCGCGCTGGGGAAAACCCCAGGAATAATCCACAGCAGGCAGGCAAGCAAAGTATAAATAAGGGGGGGATTGGTTAGCTGCCTGCAACTCTTGCTTGTACCCGAATAAGGTTTTGCCTGCAACGCGGCCTTGTACTGCTTGAGGCGACGTGACATTCATGCACAAGGCACAGGTGCTGACAGGTTTCTGCGGGCACCCACAGTGCAGCGTTGCATTCTTGAAACCGTTGCTTGACCCTTTCCCTAAAATCAGGAAGATTCGCTTACACCTCTTATGGCTTATAATAGCCGTCTCCTGGGATAACAATAGCAATACTGAGAAGAATGAAAATAAAACGCATCATAGGCTGAAGAAATTAAACGCTCGGCACGTCTTTTCTTCAGCCTTACATGACTATATATCTATATATGTATACATCCATATATTTGGGTAGAAATCCATAAAAATATATATCGATATATATTTATATAGATATTTATCTATACACAGAAACAGACAGATAGATAGATAGATAGATAGATAGATAGATAGATAGATAGATAGATAGATAGATAGATAGATAGATTGATAGAAAGACTGTATGCAATAACCCTGGATGTCTGACAGTTGAAGCAGACTGGTGATGTCATTAAGGCTCTATTATGACACGTACAGCTTGGAACCATAACTACTACAGCCCGGCAGCCATTTATAGCCAGTCTCCATTGGAGATGGAAGTGGGCAGAAATGTACTGGCCTATCTTCCCAAGACGCCACAGCAGCCGGACAAATTGTATGTTCGACAGAATGGCTGTTTTATTCAGCCCATAAGGGTGACTACCCACTACAGGTTTTTTTTTTTCACTGCGAAATTCGTAGCAGTTTTTTTTCTGCAGGGGTCTATGGGAATTGTAATGTTAAAATCGAAATCACGCAAATTCGCAATTTACCGCGAAATCGCGATTTTAACATTACAAGTCCCATAGACTCCTGCAGAAAAAAAACCGCTGCGAATTTCGCAGTGAAAAAAAACTGTAGTGGGTAGTCATCCTAAGGGGGAAACGGCGGCCTACAAAATCTGATTGGTCGCTGCTGCCACCATTTATGAAAAGGTCGGCTCAGTTCTTCCATGGATAAGAATAAGGTCGGTACATAGGCAGGCAGGTAGGTTCAGTTTTTGTAGGTTGAGGAATGCTTATGGGCAAGGCCTTATGTCTGAACGCTGGCGCATGAAATGGCAGAGAGGCCCGGCCCTGTGCATTCACTGATTATTGCCGTCAGCTGCTGTCTGCTTTCAAGCATGAATCAGGGGCTTCACACTTATCAACTGGCTTTGATTGTGGGTCACGCAGGTTGGTTGCAATGCCCTAGTATAAACGATACCTGGAACACAAGCCAGTCCTCAGGATGCATTCTAACTCAAGAGTACGATCACGTTGTGCCTGACCAATGTTTCCATCTTGGGTAATAGCACAGTCCTAAGCGATATGGAGTGGAGTTGGCATATGAGCTGGTCTGTGGTTTTGCTTCCAACAGTTTCTACCGCACGCAGATGCTCGGTGGATACAATGTTGCGCGCTGGGGAAAACCCCAGGAATAATCCACAGCAGGCAGGCAAGCAAAGTATAAATAAGGGGGGGGATTGGTTAGCTGCCTGCAACTCTTGCTTGTACCCGAATAAGGTTTTGCCTGCAACGCGGCCTTGTACTGCTTGAGGCGACGTGACATTCATGCACAAGGCACAGGTGCTGGCAGGTTTCTGCGGGCACCCACAGTGCAGCGTTGCATTCTTGAAACCGTTGCTTGACCCTTTCCCTAAAATCAGGAAGATTCGCTTACACCTCTTATGGCTTATAATAGCCGTCTCCTGGGATAACAATAGCAATACTGAGAAGAATGAAAATAAAACGCATCATAGGCTGAAGAAATTAAACGCTCGGCACGTCTTTTCTTCAGCCTTACATGACTATATATCTATATATGTATACATCCATATATTTGGGTAGAAATCCATAAAAATATATATCGATATATATTTATATAGATATTTATCTATACACAGAAACAGACAGATAGATAGATAGATAGATAGATAGATAGATAGATAGATAGATAGATAGATTGATAGAAAGACTGTATGCAATAACCCTGGATGTCTGACAGTTGAAGCAGACTGGTGATGTCATTAAGGCTCTATTATGACACGTACAGCTTGGAACCATAACTACTACAGCCCGGCAGCCATTTATAGCCAGTCTCCATTGGAGATGGAAGTGGGCAGAAATGTACTGGCCTATCTTCCCAAGACGCCACAGCAGCCGGACAAATTGTATGTTCGACAGAATGGCTGTTTTATTCAGCCCATAAGGGTGACTACCCACTACAGGTTTTTTTTTCACTGCGAAATTCGTAGCAGTTTTTTTTCTGCAGGGGTCTATGGGACTTGTAATGTTAAAATCGAAATCACGCAAAATCGCAATTTACCGCAAAATCGCGATTTTAACATTACAAGTCCCATAGACCCCTGCAGAAAAAAAAAAAAGCTGCGAATTTCGCAGTGAAAAAAAACTGTAGTGAGTAGTCACCCTAAGGGGGAAACGGCGGCCTACAAAATCTGATTGGTCGCTGCTGCCACCATTTATGAAAAGGTCGGCTCAGTTCTTCCA
>NW_027102406.1:0-23579 GCF_035609145.1 Eleutherodactylus coqui
GGCCAGTCTGCAAAACATGTCACATGTTCAAGTGGCTTTCCACTTCATAAGCCACATTGACATTTCCAAAGGTCTGTCCATTCCCAGGGTTGTCTCTTAGAAGGCCACCCACACACAATAATGCATCTTTAAGGACTGTCCACTTCCATGGTCATCCTCTTCATAGGCCAGTCACCTTAAAGTATTGCCAATTTTAAAGGTCCGTAAGCTTCCCGGGTCCACCTCTTAAAGGGCCAGTACACTTAAAATGCTGTTGTTTCGAGGGTTTGTACACAACCCTGGTCAACCTCTTAAAGGACATAATTCCCTAAATTTGTCACCTCTTCAAGGGTTTGTCCACATCTAGGGTCTGCCTCTTAAAGGGCCAGTCCGCAAAACATGTCACATGTTCAAGTGGCTTTCCACTTCATAAGCCACATTGACATTTCCAAAGGTCTGTCCATTCCCAGGGTTGTCTCTTAGAAGGCCACCCACACACAATAATGCATCTTTAAGGACTGTCCACTTCCATGGTCATCCTCTTCATAGGCCAGTTACCTTAAAGTATTGCCAATTTTAAAGGTCCGTAAGCTTCCCGGGTCCACCTCTTAAAGGGCCAGTACACTTAAAATGCTGTTGTTTCGAGGGTTTGTACACAACCCTGGTCAACCTCTTAAAGGACATAATTCCCTAAATTTGCCACCTCTTCAAGGGTTTGTCCACTTCTAGGGTCTGCCTCTTAAAGGGCCAGTCCGCAAAACATGTCACATGTTCAAGTGGCTTTCCACTTCATAAGCCACATTGACATTTCCAAAGGTCTGTCCATTCCCAGGGTTGTCTCTTAGAAGGCCACCCACACACAATAATGCATCTTTAAGGACTGTCCACTTCCATGGTCATCCTCTTCATAGGCCAGTCACCTTAAAGTATTGCCAATTTTAAAGGTCCGTAAGCTTCCCAGGTCCACCTCTTAAAGGGCCAGTACACTTAAAATGCTGTTGTTTCGAGGGTTTGTACACAACCCTGGTCAACCTCTTAAAGGACATAATTCCCTAAATTTGTCACCTCTTCAAGGGTTTGTCCACTTCTAGGGTCTGCCTCTTAAAGGGCCAGTCCGCAAAACATGTCACATGTTCAAGTGGCTTTCCACTTCATAAGCCACATTGACATTTCCAAAGGTCTGTCCATTCCCAGGGTTGTCTCTTAGAAGGCCACCCACACACAATAATGCATCTTTAAGGACTGTCCACTTCCATGGTCATCCTCTTCATAGGCCAGTCACCTTAAAGTATTGCCAATTTTAAAGGTCCGTAAGCTTCCCAGGTCCACCTCTTAAAGGGCCAGTACACTTAAAATGCTGTTGTTTCGAGGGTTTGTACACAACCCTGGTCAACCTCTTAAAGACATAATTCCCTAAATTTGTCACCTCTTCAAGGGTTTGTCCACTTCTAGGGTCTGCCTCTTAAAGGGCCAGTCCGCAAAACATGTCACATGTTCAAGTGGCTTTCCACTTCATAAGCCACATTGACATTTCCAAAGGTCTGTCCATTCCCAGGGTTGTCTCTTAGAAGGCCACCCACACACAATAATGCATCTTTAAGGACTGTCCACTTCCATGGTCATCCTCTTCATAGGCCAGTCACCTTAAAGTATTGCCAATTTTAAAGGTCCGTAAGCTTCCCAGGTCCACCTCTTAAAGGGCCAGTACACTTAAAATGCTGTTGTTTCGAGGGTTTGTACACAACCCTGGTCAACCTCTTAAAGGACACAATTCCCTAAATTTGTCACCTCTTCAAGGGTTTGTCCACTTCTAGGGTCTGCCTCTTAAAGGGCCAGTCTGCAAAACATGTCACATGTTCAAGTGGCTTTCCACTTCATAAGCCACATTGACATTTCCAAAGGTCTGTCCATTCCCAGGGTTGTCTCTTAGAAGGCCACCCACACACAATAATGCATCTTTAAGGACTGTCCACTTCCATGGTCATCCTCTTCATAGGCCAGTCACCTTAAAGTATTGCCAATTTTAAAGGTCCGTAAGCTTCCCGGGTCCACCTCTTAAAGGGCCAGTACACTTAAAATGCTGTTGTTTCGAGGGTTTGTACACAACCCTGGTCAACCTCTTAAAGGACATAATTCCCTAAATTTGTCACCTCTTCAAGGGTTTGTCCACATCTAGGGTCTGCCTCTTAAAGGGCCAGTCCGCAAAACATGTCACATGTTCAAGTGGCTTTCCACTTCATAAGCCACATTGACATTTCCAAAGGTCTGTCGATTCCCAGGGTTGTCTCTTAGAAGGCCACCCACACACAATAATGCATCTTTAAGGACTGTCCACTTCCATGGTCATCCTCTTCATAGGCCAGTTACCTTAAAGTATTGCCAATTTTAAAGGTCCGTAAGCTTCCCGGGTCCACCTCTTAAAGGGCCAGTACACTTAAAATGCTGTTGTTTCGAGGGTTTGTACACAACCCTGGTCAACCTCTTAAAGGACATAATTCCCTAAATTTGTCACCTCTTCAAGGGTTTGTCCACTTCTAGGGTCTGCCTCTTAAAGGGCCAGTCTGCAAAACATGTCACATGTTCAAGTGGCTTTCCACTTCATAAGCCACATTGACATTTCCAAAGGTCTGTCCATTCCCAGGGTTGTCTCTTAGAAGGCCACCCACACACAATAATGCATCTTTAAGGACTGTCCACTTCCATGGTCATCCTCTTCATAGGCCAGTCACCTTAAAGTATTGCCAATTTTAAAGGTCCGTAAGCTTCCCAGGTCCACCTCTTAAAGGGCCAGTACACTTAAAATGCTGTTGTTTCGAGGGTTTGTACACAACCCTGGTCAACCTCTTAAAGGACACAATTCCCTAAATTTGTCACCTCTTCAAGGGTTTGTCCACTTCTAGGGTCTGCCTCTTAAAGGGCCAGTCTGCAAAACATGTCACATGTTCAAGTGGCTTTCCACTTCATAAGCCACATTGACATTTCCAAAGGTCTGTCCATTCCCAGGGTTGTCTCTTAGAAGGCCACCCACACACAATAATGCATCTTTAAGGACTGTCCACTTCCATGGTCATCCTCTTCATAGGCCAGTCACCTTAAAGTATTGCCAATTTTAAAGGTCCGTAAGCTTCCCGGGTCCACCTCTTAAAGGGCCAGTACACTTAAAATGCTGTTGTTTCGAGGGTTTGTACACAACCCTGGTCAACCTCTTAAAGGACATAATTCCCTAAATTTGTCACCTCTTCAAGGGTTTGTCCACATCTAGGGTCTGCCTCTTAAAGGGCCAGTCCGCAAAACATGTCACATGTTCAAGTGGCTTTCCACTTCATAAGCCACATTGACATTTCCAAAGGTCTGTCCATTCCCAGGGTTGTCTCTTAGAAGGCCACCCACACACAATAATGCATCTTTAAGGACTGTCCACTTCCATGGTCATCCTCTTCATAGGCCAGTTACCTTAAAGTATTGCCAATTTTAAAGGTCCGTAAGCTTCCCGGGTCCACCTCTTAAAGGGCCAGTACACTTAAAATGCTGTTGTTTCGAGGGTTTGTACACAACCCTGGTCAACCTCTTAAAGGACATAATTCCCTAAATTTGTCACCTCTTCAAGGGTTTGTCCACTTCTAGGGTCTGCCTCTTAAAGGGCCAGTCTGCAAAACATGTCACATGTTCAAGTGGCTTTCCACTTCATAAGCCACATTGACATTTCCAAAGGTCTGTCCATTCCCAGGGTTGTCTCTTAGAAGGCCACCCACACACAATAATGCATCTTTAAGGACTGTCCACTTCCATGGTCATCCTCTTCATAGGCCAGTCACCTTAAAGTATTGCCAATTTTAAAGGTCCGTAAGCTTCCCGGGTCCACCTCTTAAAGGGCCAGTACACTTAAAATGCTGTTGTTTCGAGGGTTTGTACACAACCCTGGTCAACCTCTTAAAGGACATAATTCCCTAAATTTGTCACCTCTTCAAGGGTTTGTCCACATCTAGGGTCTGCCTCTTAAAGGGCCAGTCCGCAAAACATGTCACATGTTCAAGTGGCTTTCCACTTCATAAGCCACATTGACATTTCCAAAGGTCTGTCCATTCCCAGGGTTGTCTCTTAGAAGGCCACCCACACACAATAATGCATCTTTAAGGACTGTCCACTTCCATGGTCATCCTCTTCATAGGCCAGTCACCTTAAAGTATTGCCAATTTTAAAGGTCCGTAAGCTTCCCGGGTCCACCTCTTAAAGGGCCAGTACACTTAAAATGCTGTTGTTTCGAGGGTTTGTACACAACCCTGGTCAACCTCTTAAAGGACATAATTCCCTAAATTTGTCACCTCTTCAAGGGTTTGTCCACTTCTAGGGTCTGCCTCTTAAAGGGCCAGTCCGCAAAACATGTCACATGTTCAAGTGGCTTTCCACTTCATAAGCCACATTGACATTTCCAAAGGTCTGTCCATTCCCAGGGTTGTCTCTTAGAAGGCCACCCACACACAATAATGCATCTTTAAGGACTGTCCACTTCCATGGTCATCCTCTTCATAGGCCAGTCACCTTAAAGTATTGCCAATTTTAAAGGTCCGTAAGCTTCCCAGGTCCACCTCTTAAAGGGCCAGTACACTTAAAATGCTGTTGTTTCGAGGGTTTGTACACAACCCTGGTCAACCTCTTAAAGGACATAATTCCCTAAATTTGCCACCTCTTCAAGGGTTTGTCCACTTCTAGGGTCTGCCTCTTAAAGGGCCAGTCCGCAAAACATGTCACATGTTCAAGTGGCTTTCCACTTCATAAGCCACATTGACATTTCCAAAGGTCTGTCCATTCCCAGGGTTGTCTCTTAGAAGGCCACCCACACACAATAATGCATCTTTAAGGACTGTCCACTTCCATGGTCATCCTCTTCATAGGCCAGTCACCTTAAAGTATTGCCAATTTTAAAGGTCCGTAAGCTTCCCAGGTCCACCTCTTAAAGGGCCAGTACACTTAAAATGCTGTTGTTTCGAGGGTTTGTACACAACCCTGGTCAACCTCTTAAAGGACATTATTCCCTAAATTTGTCACCTCTTCAAGGGTTTGTCCACTTCTAGGGTCTGCCTCTTAAAGGGCCAGTCCGCAAAACATGTCACATGTTCAAGTGGCTTTCCACTTCATAAGCCACATTGACATTTCCAAAGGTCTGTCCATTCCCAGGGTTGTCTCTTAGAAGGCCACCCACACACAATAATGCATCTTTAAGGACTGTCCACTTCCATGGTCATCCTCTTCATAGGCCAGTCACCTTAAAGTATTGCCAATTTTAAAGGTCCGTAAGCTTCCCAGGTCCACCTCTTAAAGGGCCAGTACACTTAAAATGCTGTTGTTTCGAGGGTTTGTACACAACCCTGGTCAACCTCTTAAAGGACATAATTCCCTAAATTTGTCACCTCTTCAAGGGTTTGTCCACTTCTAGGGTCTGCCTCTTAAAGGGCCAGTCCGCAAAACATGTCACATGTTCAAGTGGCTTTCCACTTCATAAGCCACATTGACATTTCCAAAGGTCTGTCCATTCCCAGGGTTGTCTCTTAGAAGGCCACCCACACACAATAATGCATCTTTAAGGACTGTCCACTTCCATGGTCATCCTCTTCATAGGCCAGTCACCTTAAAGTATTGCCAATTTTAAAGGTCCGTAAGCTTCCCAGGTCCACCTCTTAAAGGGCCAGTACACTTAAAATGCTGTTGTTTCGAGGGTTTGTACACAACCCTGGTCAACCTCTTAAAGGACATAATTCCCTAAATTTGTCACCTCTTCAAGGGTTTGTCCACTTCTAGGGTCTGCCTCTTAAAGGGCCAGTCCGCAAAACATGTCACATGTTCAAGTGGCTTTCCACTTCATAAGCCACATTGACATTTCCAAAGGTCTGTCCATTCCCAGGGTTGTCTCTTAGAAGGCCACCCACACACAATAATGCATCTTTAAGGACTGTCCACTTCCATGGTCATCCTCTTCATAGGCCAGTCACCTTAAAGTATTGCCAATTTTAAAGGTCCGTAAGCTTCCCAGGTCCACCTCTTAAAGGGCCAGTACACTTAAAATGCTGTTGTTTCGAGGGTTTGTACACAACCCTGGTCAACCTCTTAAAGGACATAATTCCCTAAATTTGTCACCTCTTCAAGGGTTTGTCCACTTCTAGGGTCTGCCTCTTAAAGGGCCAGTCTGCAAAACATGTCACATGTTCAAGTGGCTTTCCACTTCATAAGCCACATTGACATTTCCAAAGGTCTGTCCATTCCCAGGGTTGTCTCTTAGAAGGCCACCCACACACAATAATGCATCTTTAAGGACTGTCCACTTCCATGGTCATCCTCTTCATATGCCAGTCACCTTAAAGTATTGCCAATTTTAAAGGTCCGTAAGCTTCCCAGGTCCACCTCTTAAAGGGCCAGTACACTTAAAATGCTGTTGTTTCGAGGGTTTGTACACAACCCTGGTCAACCTCTTAAAGGACATAATTCCCTAAATTTGTCACCTCTTCAAGGGTTTGTCCACATCTAGGGTCTGCCTCTTAAAGGGCCAGTCCGCAAAACATGTCACATGTTCAAGTGGCTTTCCACTTCATAAGCCACATTGACATTTCCAAAGGTCTGTCCATTCCCAGGGTTGTCTCTTAGAAGGCCACCCACACACAATAATGCATCTTTAAGGACTGTCCACTTCCATGGTCATCCTCTTCATAGGCCAGTCACCTTAAAGTATGGCCAATTTTAAAGGTCCGTAAGCTTCCCGGGTCCACCTCTTAAAGGGCCAGTACACTTAAAATGCTGTTGTTTCGAGGGTTTGTACACAACCCTGGTCAACCTCTTAAAGGACATAATTCCCTAAATTTGTCACCTCTTCAAGGGTTTGTCCACTTCTAGGGTCTGCCTCTTAAAGGGCCAGTCCGCAAAACATGTCACATGTTCAAGTGGCTTTCCACTTCATAAGCCACATTGACATTTCCAAAGGTCTGTCCATTCCCAGGGTTGTCTCTTAGAAGGCCACCCACACACAATAATGCATCTTTAAGGACTGTCCACTTCCATGGTCATCCTCTTCATAGGCCAGTCACCTTAAAGTATTGCCAATTTTAAAGGTCCGTAAGCTTCCCAGGTCCACCTCTTAAAGGGCCAGTACACTTAAAATGCTGTTGTTTCGAGGGTTTGTACACAACCCTGGTCAACCTCTTAAAGGACATAATTCCCTAAATTTGCCACCTCTTCAAGGGTTTGTCCACTTCTAGGGTCTGCCTCTTAAAGGGCCAGTCCGCAAAACATGTCACATGTTCAAGTGGCTTTCCACTTCATAAGCCACATTGACATTTCCAAAGGTCTGTCCATTCCCAGGGTTGTCTCTTAGAAGGCCACCCACACACAATAATGCATCTTTAAGGACTGTCCACTTCCATGGTCATCCTCTTCATAGGCCAGTCACCTTAAAGTATTGCCAATTTTAAAGGTCCGTAAGCTTCCCAGGTCCACCTCTTAAAGGGCCAGTACACTTAAAATGCTGTTGTTTCGAGGGTTTGTACACAACCCTGGTCAACCTCTTAAAGGACATAATTCCCTAAATTTGTCACCTCTTCAAGGGTTTGTCCACTTCTAGGGTCTGCCTCTTAAAGGGCCAGTCCGCAAAACATGTCACATGTTCAAGTGGCTTTCCACTTCATAAGCCACATTGACATTTCCAAAGGTCTGTCCATTCCCAGAGTTGTCTCTTAGAAGGCCACCCACACACAATAATGCATCTTTAAGGACTGTCCACTTCCATGGTCATCCTCTTCATAGGCCAGTCACCTTAAAGTATTGCCAATTTTAAAGGTCCGTAAGCTTCCCAGGTCCACCTCTTAAAGGGCCAGTACACTTAAAATGCTGTTGTTTCGAGGGTTTGTACACAACCCTGGTCAACCTCTTAAAGGACATAATTCCCTAAATTTGTCACCTCTTCAAGGGTTTGTCCACTTCTAGGGTCTGCCTCTTAAAGGGCCAGTCCGCAAAACATGTCACATGTTCAAGTGGCTTTCCACTTCATAAGCCACATTGACATTTCCAAAGGTCTGTCCATTCCCAGGGTTGTCTCTTAGAAGGCCACCCACACACAATAATGCATCTTTAAGGACTGTCCACTTCCATGGTCATCCTCTTCATAGGCCAGTCACCTTAAAGTATTGCCAATTTTAAAGGTCCGTAAGCTTCCCAGGTCCACCTCTTAAAGGGCCAGTACACTTAAAATGCTGTTGTTTCGAGGGTTTGTACACAACCCTGGTCAACCTCTTAAAGGACATAATTCCCTAAATTTGTCACCTCTTCAAGGGTTTGTCCACTTCTAGGGTCTGCCTCTTAAAGGGCCAGTCCGCAAAACATGTCACATGTTCAAGTGGCTTTCCACTTCATAAGCCACATTGACATTTCCAAAGGTCTGTCCATTCCCAGGGTTGTCTCTTAGAAGGCCACCCACACACAATAATGCATCTTTAAGGACTGTCCACTTCCATGGTCATCCTCTTCATAGGCCAGTCACCTTAAAGTATTGCCAATTTTAAAGGTCCGTAAGCTTCCCAGGTCCACCTCTTAAAGGGCCAGTACACTTAAAATGCTGTTGTTTCGAGGGTTTGTACACAACCCTGGTCAACCTCTTAAAGGACATAATTCCCTAAATTTGTCACCTCTTCAAGGGTTTGTCCACTTCTAGGGTCTGCCTCTTAAAGGGCCAGTCCGCAAAACATGTCACATGTTCAAGTGGCTTTCCACTTCATAAGCCACATTGACATTTCCAAAGGTCTGTCCATTCCCAGGGTTGTCTCTTAGAAGGCCACCCACACACAATAATGCATCTTTAAGGACTGTCCACTTCCATGGTCATCCTCTTCATAGGCCAGTCACCTTAAAGTATTGCCAATTTTAAAGGTCCGTAAGCTTCCCAGGTCCACCTCTTAAAGGGCCAGTACACTTAAAATGCTGTTGTTTCGAGGGTTTGTACACAACCCTGGTCAACCTCTTAAAGGACATAATTCCCTAAATTTGCCACCTCTTCAAGGGTTTGTCCACTTCTAGGGTCTGCCTCTTAAAGGGCCAGTCCGCAAAACATGTCACATGTTCAAGTGGCTTTCCACTTCATAAGCCACATTGACATTTCCAAAGGTCTGTCCATTCCCAGGGTTGTCTCTTAGAAGGCCACCCACACACAATAATGCATCTTTAAGGACTGTCCACTTCCATGGTCATCCTCTTCATAGGCCAGTCACCTTAAAGTATTGCCAATTTTAAAGGTCCGTAAGCTTCCCAGGTCCACCTCTTAAAGGGCCAGTACACTTAAAATGCTGTTGTTTCGAGGGTTTGTACACAACCCTGGTCAACCTCTTAAAGGACATAATTCCCTAAATTTGTCACCTCTTCAAGGGTTTGTCCACTTCTAGGGTCTGCCTCTTAAAGGGCCAGTCCGCAAAACATGTCACATGTTCAAGTGGATTTCCACTTCATAAGCCACATTGACATTTCCAAAGGTCTGTCCATTCCCAGGGTTGTCTCTTAGAAGGCCACCCACACACAATAATGCATCTTTAAGGACTGTCCACTTCCATGGTCATCCTCTTCATAGGCCAGTCACCTTAAAGTATTGCCAATTTTAAAGGTCCGTAAGCTTCCCAGGTCCACCTCTTAAAGGGCCAGTACACTTAAAATGCTGTTGTTTCGAGGGTTTGTACACAACCCTGGTCAACCTCTTAAAGGACATAATTCCCTAAATTTGTCACCTCTTCAAGGGTTTGTCCACTTCTAGGGTCTGCCTCTTAAAGGGCCAGTCCGCAAAACATGTCACATGTTCAAGTGGCTTTCCACTTCATAAGCCACATTGACATTTCCAAAGGTCTGTCCATTCCCAGGGTTGTCTCTTAGAAGGCCACCCACACACAATAATGCATCTTTAAGGACTGTCCACTTCCATGGTCATCCTCTTCATAGGCCAGTCACCTTAAAGTATTGCCAATTTTAAAGGTCCGTAAGCTTCCCAGGTCCACCTCTTAAAGGGCCAGTACACTTAAAATGCTGTTGTTTCGAGGGTTTGTACACAACCCTGGTCAACCTCTTAAAGGACATAATTCCCTAAATTTGTCACCTCTTCAAGGGTTTGTCCACTTCTAGGGTCTGCCTCTTAAAGGGCCAGTCCGCAAAACATGTCACATGTTCAAGTGGCTTTCCACTTCATAAGCCACATTGACATTTCCAAAGGTCTGTCCATTCCCAGGGTTGTCTCTTAGAAGGCCACCCACACACAATAATGCATCTTTAAGGACTGTCCACTTCCATGGTCATCCTCTTCATAGGCCAGTCACCTTAAAGTATTGCCAATTTTAAAGGTCCGTAAGCTTCCCAGGTCCACCTCTTAAAGGGCCAGTACACTTAAAATGCTGTTGTTTCGAGGGTTTGTACACAACCCTGGTCAACCTCTTAAAGGACATAATTCCCTAAATTTGTCACCTCTTCAAGGGTTTGTCCACTTCTACGGTCTGCCTCTTAAAGGGCCAGTCTGCAAAACATGTCACATGTTCAAGTGGCTTTCCACTTCATAAGCCACATTGACATTTCCAAAGGTCTGTCCATTCCCAGGGTTGTCTCTTAGAAGGCCACCCACACACAATAATGCATCTTTAAGGACTGTCCACTTCCATGGTCATCCTCTTCATAGGCCAGTCACCTTAAAGTATTGCCAATTTTAAAGGTCCGTAAGCTTCCCAGGTCCACCTCTTAAAGGGCCAGTACACTTAAAATGCTGTTGTTTCGAGGGTTTGTACACAACCCTGGTCAACCTCTTAAAGGACATAATTCCCTAAATTTGTCACCTCTTCAAGGGTTTGTCCACTTCTAGGGTCTGCCTCTTAAAGGGCCAGTCCGCAAAACATGTCACATGTTCAAGTGGCTTTCCACTTCATAAGCCACATTGACATTTCCAAAGGTCTGTCCATTCCCAGGGTTGTCTCTTAGAAGGCCACCCACACACAATAATGCATCTTTAAGGACTGTCCACTTCCATGGTCATCCTCTTCATAGGCCAGTCACCTTAAAGTATTGCCAATTTTAAAGGTCCGTAAGCTTCCCAGGTCCACCTCTTAAAGGGCCAGTACACTTAAAATGCTGTTGTTTCGAGGGTTTGTACACAACCCTGGTCAACCTCTTAAAGGACATAATTCCCTAAATTTGCCACCTCTTCAAGGGTTTGTCCACTTCTAGGGTCTGCCTCTTAAAGGGCCAGTCCGCAAAACATGTCACATGTTCAAGTGGCTTTCCACTTCATAAGCCACATTGACATTTCCAAAGGTCTGTCCATTCCCAGGGTTGTCTCTTAGAAGGCCACCCACACACAATAATGCATCTTTAAGGACTGTCCACTTCCATGGTCATCCTCTTCATAGGCCAGTCACCTTAAAGTATTGCCAATTTTAAAGGTCCGTAAGCTTCCCAGGTCCACCTCTTAAAGGGCCAGTACACTTAAAATGCTGTTGTTTCGAGGGTTTGTACACAACCCTGGTCAACCTCTTAAAGGACATAATTCCCTAAATTTGTCACCTCTTCAAGGGTTTGTCCACTTCTAGGGTCTGCCTCTTAAAGGGCCAGTCCGCAAAACATGTCACATGTTCAAGTGGATTTCCACTTCATAAGCCACATTGACATTTCCAAAGGTCTGTCCATTCCCAGGGTTGTCTCTTAGAAGGCCACCCACACACAATAATGCATCTTTAAGGACTGTCCACTTCCATGGTCATCCTCTTCATAGGCCAGTCACCTTAAAGTATTGCCAATTTTAAAGGTCCGTAAGCTTCCCAGGTCCACCTCTTAAAGGGCCAGTACACTTAAAATGCTGTTGTTTCGAGGGTTTGTACACAACCCTGGTCAACCTCTTAAAGGACATAATTCCCTAAATTTGTCACCTCTTCAAGGGTTTGTCCACTTCTAGGGTCTGCCTCTTAAAGGGCCAGTCCGCAAAACATGTCACATGTTCAAGTGGATTTCCACTTCATAAGCCACATTGACATTTCCAAAGGTCTGTCCATTCCCAGGGTTGTCTCTTAGAAGGCCACCCACACACAATAATGCATCTTTAAGGACTGTCCACTTCCATGGTCATCCTCTTCATAGGCCAGTCACCTTAAAGTATTGCCAATTTTAAAGGTCCGTAAGCTTCCCAGGTCCACCTCTTAAAGGGCCAGTACACTTAAAATGCTGTTGTTTCGAGGGTTTGTACACAACCCTGGTCAACCTCTTAAAGGACATAATTCCCTAAATTTGCCACCTCTTCAAGGGTTTGTCCACTTCTAGGGTCTGCCTCTTAAAGGGCCAGTCCGCAAAACATGTCACATGTTCAAGTGGCTTTCCACTTCATAAGCCACATTGACATTTCCAAAGGTCTGTCCATTCCCAGGGTTGTCTCTTAGAAGGCCACCCACACACAATAATGCATCTTTAAGGACTGTCCACTTCCATGGTCATCCTCTTCATAGGCCAGTCACCTTAAAGTATTGCCAATTTTAAAGGTCCGTAAGCTTCCCAGGTCCACCTCTTAAAGGGCCAGTACACTTAAAATGCTGTTGTTTCGAGGGTTTGTACACAACCCTGGTCAACCTCTTAAAGGACATAATTCCCTAAATTTGTCACCTCTTCAAGGGTTTGTCCACTTCTAGGGTCTGCCTCTTAAAGGGCCAGTCCGCAAAACATGTCACATGTTCAAGTGGATTTCCACTTCATAAGCCACATTGACATTTCCAAAGGTCTGTCCATTCCCAGGGTTGTCTCTTAGAAGGCCACCCACACACAATAATGCATCTTTAAGGACTGTCCACTTCCATGGTCATCCTCTTCATAGGCCAGTCACCTTAAAGTATTGCCAATTTTAAAGGTCCGTAAGCTTCCCAGGTCCACCTCTTAAAGGGCCAGTACACTTAAAATGCTGTTGTTTCGAGGGTTTGTACACAACCCTGGTCAACCTCTTAAAGGACATAATTCCCTAAATTTGTCACCTCTTCAAGGGTTTGTCCACTTCTAGGGTCTGCCTCTTAAAGGGCCAGTCCGCAAAACATGTCACATGTTCAAGTGGCTTTCCACTTCATAAGCCACATTGACATTTCCAAAGGTCTGTCCATTCCCAGGGTTGTCTCTTAGAAGGCCACCCACACACAATAATGCATCTTTAAGGACTGTCCACTTCCATGGTCATCCTCTTCATAGGCCAGTCACCTTAAAGTATTGCCAATTTTAAAGGTCCGTAAGCTTCCCAGGTCCACCTCTTAAAGGGCCAGTACACTTAAAATGCTGTTGTTTCGAGGGTTTGTACACAACCCTGGTCAACCTCTTAAAGGACATAATTCCCTAAATTTGTCACCTCTTCAAGGGTTTGTCCACTTCTAGGGTCTGCCTCTTAAAGGGCCAGTCCGCAAAACATGTCACATGTTCAAGTGGCTTTCCACTTCATAAGCCACATTGACATTTCCAAAGGTCTGTCCATTCCCAGGGTTGTCTCTTAGAAGGCCACCCACACACAATAATGCATCTTTAAGGACTGTCCACTTCCATGGTCATCCTCTTCATAGGCCAGTCACCTTAAAGTATTGCCAATTTTAAAGGTCCGTAAGCTTCCCAGGTCCACCTCTTAAAGGGCCAGTACACTTAAAATGCTGTTGTTTCGAGGGTTTGTACACAACCCTGGTCAACCTCTTAAAGGACATAATTCCCTAAATTTGTCACCTCTTCAAGGGTTTGTCCACTTCTACGGTCTGCCTCTTAAAGGGCCAGTCTGCAAAACATGTCACATGTTCAAGTGGCTTTCCACTTCATAAGCCACATTGACATTTCCAAAGGTCTGTCCATTCCCAGGGTTGTCTCTTAGAAGGCCACCCACACACAATAATGCATCTTTAAGGACTGTCCACTTCCATGGTCATCCTCTTCATAGGCCAGTCACCTTAAAGTATTGCCAATTTTAAAGGTCCGTAAGCTTCCCAGGTCCACCTCTTAAAGGGCCAGTACACTTAAAATGCTGTTGTTTCGAGGGTTTGTACACAACCCTGGTCAACCTCTTAAAGGACATAATTCCCTAAATTTGTCACCTCTTCAAGGGTTTGTCCACTTCTAGGGTCTGCCTCTTAAAGGGCCAGTCCGCAAAACATGTCACATGTTCAAGTGGCTTTCCACTTCATAAGCCACATTGACATTTCCAAAGGTCTGTCCATTCCCAGGGTTGTCTCTTAGAAGGCCACCCACACACAATAATGCATCTTTAAGGACTGTCCACTTCCATGGTCATCCTCTTCATAGGCCAGTCACCTTAAAGTATTGCCAATTTTAAAGGTCCGTAAGCTTCCCAGGTCCACCTCTTAAAGGGCCAGTACACTTAAAATGCTGTTGTTTCGAGGGTTTGTACACAACCCTGGTCAACCTCTTAAAGGACATAATTCCCTAAATTTGCCACCTCTTCAAGGGTTTGTCCACTTCTAGGGTCTGCCTCTTAAAGGGCCAGTCCGCAAAACATGTCACATGTTCAAGTGGCTTTCCACTTCATAAGCCACATTGACATTTCCAAAGGTCTGTCCATTCCCAGGGTTGTCTCTTAGAAGGCCACCCACACACAATAATGCATCTTTAAGGACTGTCCACTTCCATGGTCATCCTCTTCATAGGCCAGTCACCTTAAAGTATTGCCAATTTTAAAGGTCCGTAAGCTTCCCAGGTCCACCTCTTAAAGGGCCAGTACACTTAAAATGCTGTTGTTTCGAGGGTTTGTACACAACCCTGGTCAACCTCTTAAAGGACATAATTCCCTAAATTTGTCACCTCTTCAAGGGTTTGTCCACTTCTAGGGTCTGCCTCTTAAAGGGCCAGTCCGCAAAACATGTCACATGTTCAAGTGGCTTTCCACTTCATAAGCCACATTGACATTTCCAAAGGTCTGTCCATTCCCAGGGTTGTCTCTTAGAAGGCCACCCACACACAATAATGCATCTTTAAGGACTGTCCACTTCCATGGTCATCCTCTTCATAGGCCAGTCACCTTAAAGTATTGCCAATTTTAAAGGTCCGTAAGCTTCCCAGGTCCACCTCTTAAAGGGCCAGTACACTTAAAATGCTGTTGTTTCGAGGGTTTGTACACAACCCTGGTCAACCTCTTAAAGGACATAATTCCCTAAATTTGTCACCTCTTCAAGGGTTTGTCCACTTCTAGGGTCTGCCTCTTAAAGGGCCAGTCCGCAAAACATGTCACATGTTCAAGTGGCTTTCCACTTCATAAGCCACATTGACATTTCCAAAGGTCTGTCCATTCCCAGGGTTGTCTCTTAGAAGGCCACCCACACACAATAATGCATCTTTAAGGACTGTCCACTTCCATGGTCATCCTCTTCATAGGCCAGTCACCTTAAAGTATTGCCAATTTTAAAGGTCCGTAAGCTTCCCAGGTCCACCTCTTAAAGGGCCAGTACACTTAAAATGCTGTTGTTTCGAGGGTTTGTACACAACCCTGGTCAACCTCTTAAAGGACATAATTCCCTAAATTTGTCACCTCTTCAAGGGTTTGTCCACTTCTAGGGTCTGCCTCTTAAAGGGCCAGTCCGCAAAACATGTCACATGTTCAAGTGGCTTTCCACTTCATAAGCCACATTGACATTTCCAAAGGTCTGTCCATTCCCAGGGTTGTCTCTTAGAAGGCCACCCACACACAATAATGCATCTTTAAGGACTGTCCACTTCCATGGTCATCCTCTTCATAGGCCAGTCACCTTAAAGTATTGCCAATTTTAAAGGTCCGTAAGCTTCCCAGGTCCACCTCTTAAAGGGCCAGTACACTTAAAATGCTGTTGTTTCGAGGGTTTGTACACAACCCTGGTCAACCTCTTAAAGGACATAATTCCCTAAATTTGTCACCTCTTCAAGGGTTTGTCCACTTCTACGGTCTGCCTCTTAAAGGGCCAGTCTGCAAAACATGTCACATGTTCAAGTGGCTTTCCACTTCATAAGCCACATTGACATTTCCAAAGGTCTGTCCATTCCCAGGGTTGTCTCTTAGAAGGCCACCCACACACAATAATGCATCTTTAAGGACTGTCCACTTCCATGGTCATCCTCTTCATAGGCCAGTCACCTTAAAGTATTGCCAATTTTAAAGGTCCGTAAGCTTCCCAGGTCCACCTCTTAAAGGGCCAGTACACTTAAAATGCTGTTGTTTCGAGGGTTTGTACACAACCCTGGTCAACCTCTTAAAGGACATAATTCCCTAAATTTGTCACCTCTTCAAGGGTTTGTCCACTTCTAGGGTCTGCCTCTTAAAGGGCCAGTCCGCAAAACATGTCACATGTTCAAGTGGCTTTCCACTTCATAAGCCACATTGACATTTCCAAAGGTCTGTCCATTCCCAGGGTTGTCTCTTAGAAGGCCACCCACACACAATAATGCATCTTTAAGGACTGTCCACTTCCATGGTCATCCTCTTCATAGGCCAGTCACCTTAAAGTATTGCCAATTTTAAAGGTCCGTAAGCTTCCCAGGTCCACCTCTTAAAGGGCCAGTACACTTAAAATGCTGTTGTTTCGAGGGTTTGTACACAACCCTGGTCAACCTCTTAAAGGACATAATTCCCTAAATTTGCCACCTCTTCAAGGGTTTGTCCACTTCTAGGGTCTGCCTCTTAAAGGGCCAGTCCGCAAAACATGTCACATGTTCAAGTGGCTTTCCACTTCATAAGCCACATTGACATTTCCAAAGGTCTGTCCATTCCCAGGGTTGTCTCTTAGAAGGCCACCCACACACAATAATGCATCTTTAAGGACTGTCCACTTCCATGGTCATCCTCTTCATAGGCCAGTCACCTTAAAGTATGGCCAATTTTAAAGGTCCGTAAGCTTCCCGGGTCCACCTCTTAAAGGGCCAGTACACTTAAAATGCTGTTGTTTCGAGGGTTTGTACACAACCCTGGTCAACCTCTTAAAGGACATAATTCCCTAAATTTGTCACCTCTTCAAGGGTTTGTCCACTTCTAGGGTCTGCCTCTTAAAGGGCCAGTCCGCAAAACATGTCACATGTTCAAGTGGCTTTCCACTTCATAAGCCACATTGACATTTCCAAAGGTCTGTCCATTCCCAGGGTTGTCTCTTAGAAGGCCACCCACACACAATAATGCATCTTTAAGGAGTGTCCACTTCCATGGTCATCCTCTTCATAGGCCAGTCACCTTAAAGTATTGCCAATTTTAAAGGTCCGTAAGCTTCCCAGGTCCACCTCTTAAAGGGCCAGTACACTTAAAATGCTGTTGTTTCGAGGGTTTGTACACAACCCTGGTCAACCTCTTAAAGGACATAATTCCCTAAATTTGTCACCTCTTCAAGGGTTTGTCCACTTCTAGGGTCTGCCTCTTAAAGGGCCAGTCCGCAAAACATGTCACATGTTCAAGTGGCTTCCCACTTCATAAGCCACATTGACATTTCCAAAGGTCTGTCCATTCCCAGGGTTGTCTCTTAGAAGGCCACCCACACACAATAATGCATCTTTAAGGACTGTCCACTTCCATGGTCATCCTCTTCATAGGCCAGTCACCTTAAAGTATTGCCAATTTTAAAGGTCCGTAAGCTTCCCAGGTCCACCTCTTAAAGGGCCAGTACACTTAAAATGCTGTTGTTTCGAGGGTTTGTACACAACCCTGGTCAACCTCTTAAAGGACATAATTCCCTAAATTTGCCACCTCTTCAAGGGTTTGTCCACTTCTAGGGTCTGCCTCTTAAAGGGCCAGTCCGCAAAACATGTCACATGTTCAAGTGGCTTTCCACTTCATAAGCCACATTGACATTTCCAAAGGTCTGTCCATTCCCAGGGTTGTCTCTTAGAAGGCCACCCACACACAATAATGCATCTTTAAGGACTGTCCACTTCCATGGTCATCCTCTTCATAGGCCAGTCACCTTAAAGTGTTGCCAATTTTAAAGGTCCGTAAGCTTCCCAGGTCCACCTCTTAAAGGGCCAGTACACTTAAAATGCTGTTGTTTCGAGGGTTTGTACACAACCCTGGTCAACCTCTTAAAGGACATAATTCCCTAAATTTGCCACCTCTTCAAGGGTTTGTCCACTTCTAGGGTCTGCCTCTTAAAGGGCCAGTCCGCAAAACATGTCACATGTTCAAGTGGCTTTCCACTTCATAAGCCACATTGACATTTCCAAAGGTCTGTCCATTCCCAGGGTTGTCTCTTAGAAGGCCACCCACACACAATAATGCATCTTTAAGGACTGTCCACTTCCATGGTCATCCTCTTCATAGGCCAGTCACCTTAAAGTATGGCCAATTTTAAAGGTCCGTAAGCTTCCCGGGTCCACCTCTTAAAGGGCCAGTACACTTAAAATGCTGTTGTTTCGAGGGTTTGTACACAACCCTGGTCAACCTCTTAAAGGACATAATTCCCTAAATTTGTCACCTCTTCAAGGGTTTGTCCACTTCTAGGGTCTGCCTCTTAAAGGGCCAGTCCGCAAAACATGTCACATGTTCAAGTGGCTTTCCACTTCATAAGCCACATTGACATTTCCAAAGGTCTGTCCATTCCCAGGGTTGTCTCTTAGAAGGCCACCCACACACAATAATGCATCTTTAAGGACTGTCCACTTCCATGGTCATCCTCTTCATAGGCCAGTCACCTTAAAGTATTGCCAATTTTAAAGGTCCGTAAGCTTCCCAGGTCCACCTCTTAAAGGGCCAGTACACTTAAAATGCTGTTGTTTCGAGGGTTTGTACACAACCCTGGTCAACCTCTTAAAGGACATAATTCCCTAAATTTGTCACCTCTTCAAGGGTTTGTCCACTTCTAGGGTCTGCCTCTTAAAGGGCCAGTCCGCAAAACATGTCACATGTTCAAGTGGCTTTCCACTTCATAAGCCACATTGACATTTCCAAAGGTCTGTCCATTCCCAGGGTTGTCTCTTAGAAGGCCACCCACACACAATAATGCATCTTTAAGGACTGTCCACTTCCATGGTCATCCTCTTCATAGGCCAGTCACCTTAAAGTATTGCCAATTTTAAAGGTCCGTAAGCTTCCCAGGTCCACCTCTTAAAGGGCCAGTACACTTAAAATGCTGTTGTTTCGAGGGTTTGTACACAACCCTGGTCAACCTCTTAAAGGACATAATTCCCTAAATTTGCCACCTCTTCAAGGGTTTGTCCACTTCTAGGGTCTGCCTCTTAAAGGGCCAGTCCGCAAAACATGTCACATGTTCAAGTGGCTTTCCACTTCATAAGCCACATTGACATTTCCAAAGGTCTGTCCATTCCCAGGGTTGTCTCTTAGAAGGCCACCCACACACAATAATGCATCTTTAAGGACTGTCCACTTCCATGGTCATCCTCTTCATAGGCCAGTCACCTTAAAGTATTGCCAATTTTAAAGGTCCGTAAGCTTCCCAGGTCCACCTCTTAAAGGGCCAGTACACTTAAAATGCTGTTGTTTCGAGGGTTTGTACACAACCCTGGTCAACCTCTTAAAGGACATAATTCCCTAAATTTGTCACCTCTTCAAGGGTTTGTCCACTTCTAGGGTCTGCCTCTTAAAGGGCCAGTCCGCAAAACATGTCACATGTTCAAGTGGATTTCCACTTCATAAGCCACATTGACATTTCCAAAGGTCTGTCCATTCCCAGGGTTGTCTCTTAGAAGGCCACCCACACACAATAATGCATCTTTAAGGACTGTCCACTTCCATGGTCATCCTCTTCATAGGCCAGTCACCTTAAAGTATTGCCAATTTTAAAGGTCCGTAAGCTTCCCAGGTCCACCTCTTAAAGGGCCAGTACACTTAAAATGCTGTTGTTTCGAGGGTTTGTACACAACCCTGGTCAACCTCTTAAAGGACATAATTCCCTAAATTTGTCACCTCTTCAAGGGTTTGTCCACTTCTAGGGTCTGCCTCTTAAAGGGCCAGTCCGCAAAACATGTCACATGTTCAAGTGGCTTTCCACTTCATAAGCCACATTGACATTTCCAAAGGTCTGTCCATTCCCAGGGTTGTCTCTTAGAAGGCCACCCACACACAATAATGCATCTTTAAGGACTGTCCACTTCCATGGTCATCCTCTTCATAGGCCAGTCACCTTAAAGTATTGCCAATTTTAAAGGTCCGTAAGCTTCCCAGGTCCACCTCTTAAAGGGCCAGTACACTTAAAATGCTGTTGTTTCGAGGGTTTGTACACAACCCTGGTCAACCTCTTAAAGGACATAATTCCCTAAATTTGTCACCTCTTCAAGGGTTTGTCCACTTCTAGGGTCTGCCTCTTAAAGGGCCAGTCCGCAAAACATGTCACATGTTCAAGTGGCTTTCCACTTCATAAGCCACATTGACATTTCCAAAGGTCTGTCCATTCCCAGGGTTGTCTCTTAGAAGGCCACCCACACACAATAATGCATCTTTAAGGACTGTCCACTTCCATGGTCATCCTCTTCATAGGCCAGTCACCTTAAAGTATTGCCAATTTTAAAGGTCCGTAAGCTTCCCAGGTCCACCTCTTAAAGGGCCAGTACACTTAAAATGCTGTTGTTTCGAGGGTTTGTACACAACCCTGGTCAACCTCTTAAAGGACATAATTCCCTAAATTTGCCACCTCTTCAAGGGTTTGTCCACTTCTAGGGTCTGCCTCTTAAAGGGCCAGTCCGCAAAACATGTCACATGTTCAAGTGGCTTTCCACTTCATAAGCCACATTGACATTTCCAAAGGTCTGTCCATTCCCAGGGTTGTCTCTTAGAAGGCCACCCACACACAATAATGCATCTTTAAGGACTGTCCACTTCCATGGTCATCCTCTTCATAGGCCAGTCACCTTAAAGTATGGCCAATTTTAAAGGTCCGTAAGCTTCCCGGGTCCACCTCTTAAAGGGCCAGTACACTTAAAATGCTGTTGTTTCGAGGGTTTGTACACAACCCTGGTCAACCTCTTAAAGGACATAATTCCCTAAATTTGTCACCTCTTCAAGGGTTTGTCCACTTCTAGGGTCTGCCTCTTAAAGGGCCAGTCCGCAAAACATGTCACATGTTCAAGTGGCTTTCCACTTCATAAGCCACATTGACATTTCCAAAGGTCTGTCCATTCCCAGGGTTGTCTCTTAGAAGGCCACCCACACACAATAATGCATCTTTAAGGAGTGTCCACTTCCATGGTCATCCTCTTCATAGGCCAGTCACCTTAAAGTATTGCCAATTTTAAAGGTCCGTAAGCTTCCCAGGTCCACCTCTTAAAGGGCCAGTACACTTAAAATGCTGTTGTTTCGAGGGTTTGTACACAACCCTGGTCAACCTCTTAAAGGACATAATTCCCTAAATTTGTCACCTCTTCAAGGGTTTGTCCACTTCTAGGGTCTGCCTCTTAAAGGGCCAGTCCGCAAAACATGTCACATGTTCAAGTGGCTTCCCACTTCATAAGCCACATTGACATTTCCAAAGGTCTGTCCATTCCCAGGGTTGTCTCTTAGAAGGCCACCCACACACAATAATGCATCTTTAAGGACTGTCCACTTCCATGGTCATCCTCTTCATAGGCCAGTCACCTTAAAGTATTGCCAATTTTAAAGGTCCGTAAGCTTCCCAGGTCCACCTCTTAAAGGGCCAGTACACTTAAAATGCTGTTGTTTCGAGGGTTTGTACACAACCCTGGTCAACCTCTTAAAGGACATAATTCCCTAAATTTGCCACCTCTTCAAGGGTTTGTCCACTTCTAGGGTCTGCCTCTTAAAGGGCCAGTCCGCAAAACATGTCACATGTTCAAGTGGCTTTCCACTTCATAAGCCACATTGACATTTCCAAAGGTCTGTCCATTCCCAGGGTTGTCTCTTAGAAGGCCACCCACACACAATAATGCATCTTTAAGGACTGTCCACTTCCATGGTCATCCTCTTCATAGGCCAGTCACCTTAAAGTATTGCCAATTTTAAAGGTCCGTAAGCTTCCCAGGTCCACCTCTTAAAGGGCCAGTACACTTAAAATGCTGTTGTTTCGAGGGTTTGTACACAACCCTGGTCAACCTCTTAAAGGACATAATTCCCTAAATTTGTCACCTCTTCAAGGGTTTGTCCACTTCTAGGGTCTGCCTCTTAAAGGGCCAGTCCGCAAAACATGTCACATGTTCAAGTGGCTTTCCACTTCATAAGCCACATTGACATTTCCAAAGGTCTGTCCATTCCCAGGGTTGTCTCTTAGAAGGCCACCCACACACAATAATGCATCTTTAAGGACTGTCCACTTCCATGGTCATCCTCTTCATAGGCCAGTCACCTTAAAGTATTGCCAATTTTAAAGGTCCGTAAGCTTCCCAGGTCCACCTCTTAAAGGGCCAGTACACTTAAAATGCTGTTGTTTCGAGGGTTTGTACACAACCCTGGTCAACCTCTTAAAGGACATAATTCCCTAAATTTGCCACCTCTTCAAGGGTTTGTCCACTTCTAGGGTCTGCCTCTTAAAGGGCCAGTCCGCAAAACATGTCACATGTTCAAGTGGCTTTCCACTTCATAAGCCACATTGACATTTCCAAAGGTCTGTCCATTCCCAGGGTTGTCTCTTAGAAGGCCACCCACACACAATAATGCATCTTTAAGGACTGTCCACTTCCATGGTCATCCTCTTCATAGGCCAGTCACCTTAAAGTATGGCCAATTTTAAAGGTCCGTAAGCTTCCCGGGTCCACCTCTTAAAGGGCCAGTACACTTAAAATGCTGTTGTTTCGAGGGTTTGTACACAACCCTGGTCAACCTCTTAAAGGACATAATTCCCTAAATTTGTCACCTCTTCAAGGGTTTGTCCACTTCTAGGGTCTGCCTCTTAAAGGGCCAGTCCGCAAAACATGTCACATGTTCAAGTGGCTTTCCACTTCATAAGCCACATTGACATTTCCAAAGGTCTGTCCATTCCCAGGGTTGTCTCTTAGAAGGCCACCCACACACAATAATGCATCTTTAAGGACTGTCCACTTCCATGGTCATCCTCTTCATAGGCCAGTCACCTTAAAGTATTGCCAATTTTAAAGGTCCGTAAGCTTCCCAGGTCCACCTCTTAAAGGGCCAGTACACTTAAAATGCTGTTGTTTCGAGGGTTTGTACACAACCCTGGTCAACCTCTTAAAGGACATAATTCCCTAAATTTGTCACCTCTTCAAGGGTTTGTCCACTTCTAGGGTCTGCCTCTTAAAGGGCCAGTCCGCAAAACATGTCACATGTTCAAGTGGATTTCCACTTCATAAGCCACATTGACATTTCCAAAGGTCTGTCCATTCCCAGGGTTGTCTCTTAGAAGGCCACCCACACACAATAATGCATCTTTAAGGACTGTCCACTTCCATGGTCATCCTCTTCATAGGCCAGTCACCTTAAAGTATTGCCAATTTTAAAGGTCCGTAAGCTTCCCAGGTCCACCTCTTAAAGGGCCAGTACACTTAAAATGCTGTTGTTTCGAGGGTTTGTACACAACCCTGGTCAACCTCTTAAAGGACATAATTCCCTAAATTTGTCACCTCTTCAAGGGTTTGTCCACTTCTAGGGTCTGCCTCTTAAAGGGCCAGTCCGCAAAACATGTCACATGTTCAAGTGGCTTTCCACTTCATAA